>NW_025787898.1:0-14802 GCF_021130785.1 Homalodisca vitripennis
CCAAGCATTATTTCTAGATTATTTCGCAAGTCCTAGCAATTATCCTTGAATAGTGAAAAATAGGTATTTAAGCTGAAGCATGGTTTAACAATTCAACACACTGAAAAATGTGTAGCACAGCACTTTCATATGCCATCTGATGCCAATTCAAAGAAGTGGCAACGAGAAAAATGTTGGATATTATTCTTGAAACGCGGAAGTCATGATATCTAAAATATTCTGTACAATCTCTTAGGGTACAGTGCTAAAAGGTATTAGGTACTACGTATGTATGTGATAAATGATCATTTAATATCTCAGCAATGAAAGCATTAGGAATACGTTTGTCTATTCAAATATGTCTTACACAAAGACGGATAAAAATTTAGAATTGTACGATTCTATGATTTCTGTCTAGTTTTTATTATTGCTTTCCGATGGGAAACTCTGATATGGAGGATATGAGTCGAGTAATTTAAATGGGCGTCACAAGAATGTGAGTTTTTGTATGTAACCCTTAAGGACAAAATCAAGCGACCATAATACTAATCTATATAGTGCTGGCAGACAAAACTGCTGCCTGCGGTTATACCGAGTGGGAAAAACTACATAGTACCGTCATCTGCACACACTTTTTAGCTAAGGTATAGGTAAGATATGTTCTTTGTGACACCAACATCAGAAATATAAACCAGGCTTCAACCGTAGAAACAAAGGAAAATTACATTCTGAACGCACAGTTTTGTCCATAGGTTTGCACCAAATTTCTACAACATGGGCCTCCCCTGTATGTGAACACTTCTGTCTGTTGAGGCTTAAGGCGCATTTTGTATTAGCATCTCTATTGGAAATGTGTGTTTCTCAGTGGTCGTTTGAAGTTCTCATGAAATCTTTTTACTATCTTAGGTAATAGTAAGTTCATAAATCATTTATTAGACATGAATTATATATAACGAAAATACGGGGCTTTTGCTGGTAAAAAAGAGAGATGTATCTGAGAATAACGTTCTCGATCAGACAAAGGAAACATTTTTTCATGGATTTGTAAACTTACAAGAAGACTTGTGAGAAACTTAATATCTGAAACCTAAAAACATCGAAAGTGATTCCGAATCGCAGCCAAATATAGAAACCCCATACAGAGTCCAAATAAGCAATTTATCCATGAAAGTGTAAGCTTCTGGAGCATATCTAGGTTTACTTAAATGGTATAGTCTCAACCGCTTTACGTTGTTAATATCCAGATGAGTATTAAGAATAAACGTATACAAGGGTTTATGTAAAGGATTGGCTATTATTTGGGGGAGTTAAGTAACTGTGTTTAAAAATAGATATATCACAGTAACGTGCAAGTTATATAATCTTTTTAAATTCAAATTATATATTGTGTAAGAGAACCAATTCCATGTAAAGTTTTTAAATTGCGGAGTACATGAGATTTGAACTGCAATGTCACAGGTTTTACTATACAAAAGGTACTTTATTTCAGCCAGAATAAATTCCAAAACACATCCTGTATCTATTGCAGCTCCTTACTCCTTGACAACACTCACAAAGAGAAAAGTATCAATGAATTGAATAAAGTGCATGTATTTTCCCAAATGAATGTATACCTTGGAATAGCAACTCGTCAATTGTAGCAATTCAGCACATTATATTGCCTCTTATATAGAGTAATCGTAAGGTATTTCAGTAGTTTAATTAACCCTATTGCACTATAATGTAAGTGTAGTGTTCAGCTGTCTAGGTATGATTCTTTAAAATAGTAATTTTATTCTTTTAATACTTGTAAAAGATATAGACCACCTGTTTTATCGGTTGGTCATTTATTATATTAAAAGCAGTTATCATCCTCATCATCGCTGAAACAATACAATCACACATATTATTTTGTGTTACTAATTATATAACTTTAATTTCTCTTTAATTAGTAGAGGAATTATTTAATAACATATAATTCCCCTATATTGGTGACCCCGAGAAAGAAAAAAGGACGATATTATTCATAGACCCCGCTTTTTATTCAACGATTCAATGGAAGACTTTGCAAAGGCAAAACGATCATTTTATGCCAGACTCAAGTTGCGAAAGATCTGCATCTCGAACCGCCATCTTCAAGGTCAGCAAGAAAACAATGCTGAAGAGATTCACCATCCTGGTATAAGCCAGGAACAATGAACATCGCGCGGAACCTGATATACAAACTGCAGACTCGTCCCCCAACGGTGTCGTCTCAACTTGGGTAAAGTGTCAAACTTCACACCCTTCTATGGTGCTACCGAAGATGTGGAACTATGGTTTGTGCACACAATGCCAGAAGACACAGTTTACCATCTGCCACCAATATAATCGCACAGGAGAATAACAAGGATTTGCCATACAGCGGTAAGTCAGCTACGAAGGTGTCGCTTACGCTCCATAAGATAAGGGGGGGGAAATTTTTCAATTAAATTAAACAGCCCTCCTCCTGTACATCCCAACCCTTGACAACACGCGTCTCAAAAACCTCGAACTTATCCTAAGGCTCTACTCCTCAGTACCAATCGCACGTGACTGGAAAACAAATTTCTGACGGAGGAAGAAATAGGGCAATCGTCGTAAACCATCTCACATTCCTTTCGTCATCTACTATAATCGCTTTTCACCCCGGTAACACTCCAGTACATGATGGATCTTAATTCGTCCACACTATTGGATTCACGCGTTAAATGCTACCAGTGGCTACACACCCTCCGCCTACCATCGGCCAAGTCCAAAGCAATTACTGGCAGGCAACAACCTCAAGAATCAGTCGAGCTAGAGCCAACTAGTCTCATGTTGCCTGACAAGATATTTTGAGGTAAGCCCATCAATCCCTTTGAGAGTACAGTTCAAAGCTACCGCTAACGTCCCGAGAATGTAAGTGTAATTTAACTTTGCCATCTACAGTGTGTTCTGCTCAATCCGTAAAACTGTAAATATTGACTCAGAACTGCACCGTTTTGGTCATAAAACGGGACTTGTGACGGATAGGGACATTTCTCAGCATCGAGACAGCACTCTAGTCCTCAGCGTCATGCAGTCAATGGCCCCTGTGCTATCCCTCGTGCTACAGAACTTTTTTTTTTACACGGCCAGGATGGATTCTAAATGCTATTAATCTAGCTCCTTCCGATATATTGTTGGTATCATTTTTAGAATATGTGTAAAAAAAAGGCCCTAATAAATGTATCACTGGTCCCTAGTAAAATTTCACAAATCAGCCATTCAGGAAACACATCAAAAACATAAAATGGCGTCTACTGGGCTGCTCAACTAGGAGAAACGAACGGCCCATGTCATCATCAGGCTAGATCCGGGTTACACTGGTAACTAAATTTATGTCCTCATACAATGAGTACAACTGGTTTGCTGAATCCTCTTCTGCTGCCCTACCGTCACAATGTCCACCTACTAACAGAAACATGGCCCAGCAACGTCGATGGACTACGACTTAGGTTGCAGCGAGATAACTCCTATACACAAATTCACACTACGAGTCTTTAGTGAAATTTTGGTCTCACTAAATCTAGATGTTTTGTGCGACGTCATCCTTTGTGCATGGGAAAGATTCATCATCGCTGATGTCACCTATTGCCCATTTGCATTAAAGGTGGATCTGGTATTTATTCTTGCTCACTATTACGGACTGTTCTTCCTGAGCTTGGGTCGCAATCAAACGCCTTGATTGACTCAACAACTAATTTAACAGTCAAGATTGTCAAATCTTTCTGATGCCTGTCTATTCCATAGTGTGACAAAGACCCTTCACCGAGTCTTCTTCTTATTCGCACGCTGTAGTCCTTGCTGAGTGTTTTCCTATCCGCTCACCGGTCGTCTCGTGGCACTGGAAGCACCATCGACGTGAGGTGAAGCAACAATACATTACACTTTCATCAAGGTACGAGCGACTGTGTCTCCTCCAATCTCTTGTGCCGAACTCCTCGCCGTCTTGTCAAACCTGATCGCCTTAAAATCGCCAAAGCCGGAATTCTGATTAGTATGATCCCAAGGCAATGGGAGTGCCCGAACGCTGGCAACCTTGGTCGTCTCCCTCATTGCCACTTTCAGTTCCTAAGAATGAACTGATGGTTGGCGGACCCGTCGGCCTGGTGAGCTACCCCGTAGTCTCAATAAACGCTAGAAACCATGTCCTGACAGCTAATCCGGTACGTCACCGCCATTCATGACTTCAATCATCAAAATTCGTGGGTGCACAAACATTTGTCGGTTCATTATGACATCTAGTAAACAGCTTACACCCAAATACCAGATAAACCCTGACTGACCTATCTCCTAAGTACAGCCGCAATAACCCAACACCTTTCGGTTTGGAATTTACCACTTCCATATCGTGGTATTTGGACTCAGAAATTGCTTGGACAGGCACAGTTTCAGAGATTTAAATCGAACGCGAAGTGGTCTTACAGGACATCCCCTGATTTTTGTTGTTCCCATTCCAGAACATTGATTGACCACTACTTACATTTTCTCACAAAAATAAAAAACAAAAAAAAAAAGACAACAAAAAACCACAAAAAAAAAAAAGAACAGCAACAAAACAAAAAAACAAACGAATAAACAAAAAAAAACCAAAAAACAGAAAAAGACACCTTTTTCAAGACTCAAAAACCAAAAAACAATAAAAACACAGAAAAACGAAAAAACGTCAAAAAAAAAACAGAAAAAAAAAAAAAAAGAAATAAATTGAAAAAACTGAAACAGAAGAACCAAACAACAGATACAAAAAAACACAAAAATAAATAAAAATATAAAAAAATAAAAAAAAAAAAAAACAACTAAACCAAAAACAAAAACACAAAGAAAAGCAAAAAGAAAAAAAGTAAAAATTAAAGAATAACACAAAAAAAAAAAAAAATACAAAAAAAAAAAACAGAAGAAAAAAAACGAGAGGTAAAAACAAACATAACCCCAGCTGAACTTCGGCGAACAACATTCAAGATCACCCTCCGTAGAGAGTCCTTTTTAAAAGACTCACAGACTATGGAATCCATTGTCAAACCGCTAAACAAATGTGTCCCTTGGAGTTCCAATAGTTACCTTATCTAGGCTACGAAGTATCCTGTCAAGTGGTACTGAGACCATCTTCCCGAATCCGTAACACATCACCGCTCTTTACAGAAACTTCGCTCAGCAGCCCAGGAAACTTGAGCCAAGCGGAATCTACGGTCCGTTTTCTGACGGGTTGTGCATGTTGCTATGCATTTAATTTTTATAGGAAGGAATGTCATGGTCTCCTTCTGCATCTTCAACACCAAGCACCACTCTTGCAACTCATGCTCTTGCATGGCTAAAAGGAAATCACGAGATAGATAAACCTGGACCAGGCCTACCCCGTATGTTAGAATCAGGCCTTCATCAATTGCTAAGGAAAATCTCTCTCCTGCGAAGCAACTCTGCTCAATCATCCCTGACCCAAACGCTTCCCCACTCGGGCAACTTTTCACTTTGACGCCAGCAACCTCATCGCTGTTGGAGGCATGCCTTTCAAAACAACTCGTCAAGAAGATGAATGGCAACCACTTTGACTTTCTTTTCTCAAAAACAACTTACTGCGAACCAAGACCATATAGGCGAGTAGGCCCGCCTACTACCTGGCTGACACTCTATGGCCGTTCTGAATTCAATCCCAGTAACATCATTTTAAGACACAACTTTTAGGACAAGCTCAACGTTGTTACTATATTCTCACTGATCATAAACCATTGACAACATTTTGCTTTCCCAACAGAGAAAAAGATAAACTTTCCTCCCTGTTTCAAGTGCAATCAATCTATCATTTCAGTTTGCCCAATTCACGTACTAGACGGATTCCAGCACATATCTGGATCTGCAAACATCGTTGCCGATACTTTCTCACGTGTCGATTGCCGTTTTTCCAGGATATCACAAACTGTCGACTCACTGCTTTTTATACTCTTTCGCAGGCTCAACGGAGGAGGGACCAACTGAACTTCAATGATCTTGATTTGAAACCGTTGGTACAAATACAGCATTGAAGCTTCAAGAGAAGTCCAACAGTCCCTGGGTATCAAGAACGTTGACAACGTCTTCTGTGACACTTCTAATCCTTCACTCCGACCATTTGTAACCTGCTTCCTCTCAGGAAACCGGACTGGTTTTTGACTCTCTACACAACTTAAAGTCATCCCGAGCAGTCAAATGCCTTTCAGCTCGCCTCATATCTCAACGTTTTGTTTGGGCCATAAATATTCAGCCGAGATTGCCGCCACTTTGGGCCCGAACTTGTCAGCTCTGCCGAACTGTTGGCCAAAAGTTTCACGACACGTTCACCTGTAGTCAATCACCATCTGGCTCGTTTTCCGTCACATTTCATGTAGACATAACGTGGACCACCCTTCCCACCCCAGCTGGCCCGTTAACCGTGATACTGTTTGACCGTGTTATTTGACATGTTTAACCAGATTGCGCCAGAAGTATCACCAGTTTTCCACTTCAGCAAATCACTGCTGCAGGAAGATCTGCCACGAAGCTGATTGGTGAACTGTTGGATATCCCGTGTTTGGCAATGTTCTCCAGAACGTAACTCACCTACTGATGGATCCTGGTCGTCAATTCTCTCTGCATCTATGGACTTTATTCAAACGTCTCATCTCTACATTTGGGATTGAAACGTCTACTGAGCACCACTCAGTGTATCATCGCGACCCGACTCACCAAGAACCCAATGAGTACATAGCGTCCGAAGTACGTTTTCACACGTCGATCTAAACAGCGGGACCCATCATCGTGGTCATCCCGTGAATAAAGAGTCTGGACTCCAATGCCCGTCCCTGCTTCTAGTCCTGCTGTTGCCTGTGCGTGGGAGCGTATCCGGAAACGGTTATACATAGAGAAGATTTTAACATACGTCCTACTGCTGAACTGCTGCTATACGGAGGAACCCTTCCTTACAGTCTTCCTGGTTCACTCCTATGCCCAAGCAACTCTCACGGGGTCTTGGGACGCAGTGGAAGACATCTCCTTGACAACTATGTTGTTCAGGCTGGCAGACGTCAAACATCTCGCCTGCATGCCTCCACCCTTTGGTCTCTTGGACTCCTGCTCCACGCAGCAAACCGTCAGACATTTATATGCACCTTATCCAGTAATTATCAACACATGCACTCCATTGGTTTTTCTTTACGTGGACGATCACTGTGCGTCGAGCCCTGCAACCTCCCATACACCCATCGACGGGACCTCCACAAAGTGCTCATGCCCCGCGTTGACGACCAAAACTATTCGACCATCCAGGAATCGCAGATAGAAGCTACTATAAGTAAGCATTGACCTAGAGTGAAAGGCCTGGCTTTACATCCTACCTGAACCCCGTTCCGGCCACAGAATATCCTTCAACCAAAGAAGCGCCCTCACTACACCACGGTACCAACACAGCATCTGGTACACCTTGCTGCAGACCCGGAGCAAACGTCAACACCAGAGTACGCTACCCAAGATATTGGTACGCAATGTGCGTTTACGGCTATGATTCTCCGTGACTTCCCAGTCTCCCTAGGGGGTCTCATAGTAGTGTCAGCTGAGGTTCAGTCTGAATTTATAAAATATATTTATTTTTAATATTGTAAAAGAGAAGAAGTAGACCACGCTGTTTTATCTTTATGTCCATTATTTACTAAAAGCAGTTTATCCATCCTCTCTCGGTAAAATTACAATACTATTTATTATTGAGACTAATTTATATATCTTTAATATTCTTAATTAGTGGAATTATATATTAATAACATTATCTAATTCCCTATCAATAAGTTGTTAAGATGTTTCTCACTCCTAATACATTATCTGTAAATACAATCCATTAAACATGTTAGTATTCCTAAGAGTAACAAAACTATGCAATTATCTTTATGTTCCTGGAAACTATTTTGGATTCTAAACTGTGTATTCAATAAATTGTAAAAACTAGATCTTTATGTTTGGCGTCCTATAATGCAAAGGATGGTTCTCATAGCGCGTTAAAACGATGACTAATGATATAACGCTCTACGTCATCGAATTATATACAACCCAAATTATATAATGATAGAATATTTACAAGTCACACCATTCTAATAAGAGCTTCTGTGCGATTTATCAAAGCCTAATGCAGAAGAGACTGCAAAGCTTTCATATGGTAGCGTTAAAACAAGAACGTAAGCGTACAACACAAGGTCTACATAACATCGTGGGGATGTAGGGGGGGGGTGCTATTGCTCTCAACGTTCGCGTCTCCAGTAACACAAATCCAGAGCTAGCATATGAAATTTAAAAAATATTTCAGAGTTCATTAATCGTGAACAGTCACATTCCAAAGCTCTATGTGTTTAAAGTGAGTGAGTGACGTGATGTTTAGTGTACCACTTTTCTCATGACAACGGACCAAACTCATCAAAGACTCTGTGTAACATTAGGCTAAAAAGAATGCTAAGTTTACAATTTATAACAAAACAAAGCATTGCAGAAATCTAAAGTTTAGTATTGAACATGCTGAGAAAGGAAAATGCATCATATAAATTTGCAGCATATATCTAGGTATTAGTTTTGTTAAGGGAATCTTCCATGGACTAAAAGAGAGATAAAAAGTGCATCTATGACAGTATTGTAGAAAGAGTAATTGTATTTTCCCAACTACTGTCCGTAAAATTTCATTTACAGCTGTGATAACTTTTTAATAACTCCATTATTAAAAGACCAGAAAATCCATTCCTCAAAACTCATGATTTGCCCCAAACCATATTTTTTCTACATAACTTCCATTTATAAATGGTAATTAGTTCTTTGGTGCTTTCACACATTTGGTCTTTAAACATTTTATTTCATCTCGTTAATTTCTTTTTTATTTTTAATTTTTTTTCTTTTCTTTTTTATTTCTATTTATCTTTTATTTTTTTTTTTTTTTTTTTTTTTTTTTTTTTTTTCTTTATTTCTTTTTTTGTCTTTTTTTTTTTTTCTTTTCCTTTTTTTGTGTTGTTTTTGTTTCTTATAAATTATTTTTTTTTTTTTTGTTTTTTATTTTCTTTATTTATTTTTTATTTTTTTCTTACTTTTCTTCTTTTTATTTTTATTTTTTTATTTTTCATATTTCTTATTTATTTTTTCTTTTTTTTTCTTTATTTTATCTTCTTTTAAATTTTTTATTTTATTTTTATTTTTTTTTTTTTTCTTTTTTTTTTCATCTTTTTTCTTTTTTCTTTTTTTTTTTTTTTTTTCCTTTTTTTTTTTTTTCTTTTTTTTTCTATTTTTTTTTCTAATTTTAATCAATCACCTATTCTTGTGTTTTTCTCAGCGTGGTATACAAGTGTCCACTAACATGATGATAGCCCATTTAACCGGGCGTTAAAAGGGCTTGTTTATTTTCAATAATAATTTTAAACATATGGTGGAAGTAAGAAAAATGTTTCATTAAAGTATAGAGAAGCTTATACATTGAACATTGGTAAAATTTATACTACATTTACAAATAAAAACTATTCTTATTCTTTATTTATTGAAGAGACTATGCATAAAATATAAAATTCCCACTCAGCGTTCGTGTATTAGTGATAAATATGTGGATTAATTATTGGACGTCAATTTAATCTAGTCAGTTTGAGCGAGTTACACACTCAGAGAATGGCACCATTACGTATGAGCTAATAATTGATCAGATATAGACCGATCCCCAGGACAATTGGTTGCCTTTTCGTAATGAATTACTATTAGAGTAGCAGTTGATGCTTCACGTTTGATTTGAAAATAAGATAAGCATAAATTGGTCACTTGGTTGTGAACAGCTACGATTACGGTACTTTATTCATCCTTCATGGATGAGGATCATTATTCTCTTTCCACTGTTACTTGAGCGTACACTTCTATATATGGTGTTATTGTTTCTTGTTACATGCAGGAACAACATTATGATTTATATCCTTAATAAGCACTTTAACTCTTGGAGGAAAAATCAGATAATACGGGGACACTTATAATATAAAACTAGATACTTAGACCATCGCTTATAATTGAGGAGGATTATCGCATATAGGGCGTAGTGAATAACAACGAACAAAGAGCAAGAAAAATTCGTGTAAACAGAATTCAAACATATGAGCGTTAGGCTCGTCAACCAATAGTTCCATTTAGAACCTAGTATAACAAGGAAGTACATAGACCATCGTGATACAATTACGGGCTGAGGGCCTTGGATGCTTAACTAGAAAATTTCTGAAATTATAGGAAAAAACATTGCCTGACTTACTTAAACATTCTTCGAAACCATGGAAAAAACATTACAGGTTGCAACTCAAACATATTATTGAAACAAGTGATTGTTAATTATTATTTTAACCCAAAAGACAACATCAATAAAAATATTGTAAAAAGCAAGTGGTAGGTCTAGGGTCATACTCACGTGTCCACTACAATGGGCTCACCAATCGTTGGATGTACAATTTTTAGCTCTTTGAGAGAAGTCTTCTATTCATAAATGATTTCGAGAGTTTCTGAACATACTAGTACATTGAAATAAATATTAAAAACCCTCAAATCGGTACTTATATTCAATAACAATTTAGCGAAACATCGTTGTAGAATTAGAAATATTTTTCGTTTATATTAGCGATAAAACATAAAATTTAAAACTTTGTGAAGAAATTATAATTATGACCGGCGAGACAGTCTTACCGTTATATTTTAGCCCAGCAATGGGAAGAAGAGATCAGATTGCAAGATCACATCGAAACGCAGAAAGTATAGATACCTGATATTTTTTTGTCATCACATGAAACGATGTGCCAAAGATGTCTGCTCGGACAAATTCCGTCTGTCTCTCCCTTCACATGAGGGGTGCGGACGACTGGTGTACAGTGTGGGTCCAAAGTCAGAGTCCAAATTTTGCGATTGGACTGGGTGAAGGTTACAGCAGCAGGCTGTAGACAATCAGCTTTTTGGAGGGAGACAAATCACACCTGGCCCCACTATTGTAATAAAAAGCAGACTCTCTTTAACTATGGTAGGGTTGCGTGGAGTGGGTTATTGGGGCCCGTCTGTACACTGCCATTCTGGATCAAAATTCTTATACAACTAGTCTGTGAAAACATGTGGTGTGAGAAAGGGGTTCTGTTTGTACTTATTAAGCAAGATCAGGTAATATGCATATACTGAAGCTTTAATAGAGGCTGATATATAGTGAGTAGAGGTTTGTGTCTGTGACCAGCTGATAATTGTATTAGGGTGCGATTATTAAAAAATTGAAGGGTGTGAATTCCTTTCATTGAAACAATTATATTACTTTAAAATTTACTATACTTCAGTTTTTAAAACACTCGTTTCAAATACGAAAATATGCCCTCTATTAGTCTTCTATGACTTTGATGATTCAATTGCGGTCTAGTAGCACGTGAGTAAAAAGAGTAGGAGTACTGATTGTTACTGGGGGAGGTAGTGGGGTGTGGCTGATCAGAAAATACAAGCGTGAATATTTGGAAGCTTTCGAAGGGCTGTTCATGTCGGGAAAGAACGACCTTTCAGGATACGTAGTCCAATCATCTACCATGTACAGTCATAGAGATACTACAACAGATGTAAAGATGTTACTGGTGTTATCGGCTCTAACAAGAATGTATATTGGTACAAATATTAAGAGAGCTTCAATACCCATTTTATGTGTAATATCCCAGTATCCAGATCCACCAACTGTCTACTGGTATCATTATATGCTTAGCCATACAGTGGGCTAATTTATCACACTGTGTTACTGTAACAAATCTGTTATTGGTACTAAAATAATTGTTGAGACATGAGTAATGCTCGTGACCATTTATTGTGTAATATCCCAGATATCGCAAGGTCCATATGGCGAGATCTACCAAGTACACATGTTAGAGGCTACTTACAACATCAAATGCCAACTAGTGCTTACTGTAAGAGGCGTGTATATTTGGGTTAGCACGCGAGAGAAAAATTATTGGGATGTTCTCCGCATTTCTGTTGTGAACTCAATATCGCAGTATTCCAGATAACACAAAATCTACCGTAGCATGTAGGAGGTACAACAGAGTTTTTGCATAAGGAGCTCTAGAGCATATACAGGCTTGTGTTGAACTGATAAAAGTGATAATTATTGGTAGCAATAGATAATTGGAGGAGATCTCCATGAGGATGGGTTTTGTAATCATCCCAGTATCCAAGTTACACTCTACCGTTACAGGTCAGACGTCTACGGGGGGGGGGGGGGGGGGTGTATGGGAGGGTGGGGGGGGCGGGGTCAAAACAATGCAATCACTGGTATTACTGTAAAGTGTTATTGTGTTACAAATATTGGGAGTTCTCCATTTCTGTGTAATATCCCAAGCATACAAACAATCTGAGGTTTCTGTTTGAACTGCAGTCGTTTGCTTATCTTTGTATCAAAACTGAGTCACGGTTAGAACAATTTGGTTTGGGCTGGCCTTTATAGTCAGTAGTCTTTCTTTCCTTCCCAGGATTTTAATAATATTTTAGTGTGGATTGCATTAGAATGTATATTTTTTTTGTAGAATAAAACTAAGATAGATACTCGTTTTTTCCCTAAGTTTTATAATTTTCATGCTACTTGAAATCTTAAACAAACTCGAGTGTTGGAGATCGTAATCCTGGGATGTAAGGTGGGAGGTTTGATATCATGGCTGTGTGAATTTACTTTCAGATCACACACCATGAATTATCGATTAAACCTAAGAAAAACCAAGTCCAGGGATCTGCAAAGTGAGCCCTGTTCCAGTCCACAACAGACACTTTTTTGCCAATATTTTGAAATTTCGCCAGTTTTTAAACTATTTATAAATAACATAACAATTTAAGTTACATTTGGTTGGTTATAGTTGCAATAACATTATCTTGCTTCATATAATTACTATGATATTATGTTGTTGTAAGCTTTGTTAAAAAGGTATACTTTAAAATCTGAATAGTTTAAAATAAATAATTGCATTATGCCCCCCAATGCTTCTAAAAAGGGTATAATAATATATCTAGCCAATGCAGCCCTTCTAATCCAATGTCCTGGTTTAAGATATCTCCAGTGAAGAGAGTTGAGATTTCTTTCCTGATCTTGGGACATATAATTAATATTGAAATTGGTTTATTTCCAAAAGGCGTTACATTTCAATGTCCCTCAAGTTACAACATTTGTCAGCGGGGGAGTACCAAATATAAACTATCTTTATTATATAACTATACAATGTATTTATTAAATTACGTATCGTAAATTGGCACTTATTATTTTTGTTAAAGTTTACAAAGCAAAAAATAACAGCATTACATGTTTGTTTTAGTATTACCTATCCACAATTGAAATTATAAAAACTGATGGAAAACCGGGTCTCGCTAACTCATTAAAATTAAGTTCATGTTCCTAACTAACGAAATTTTGCACGTGGATCAAGGGAGTGTGGATTTGGATTGTATGATGTTCGATTTCAGAAGCAATTCGATTGGTGGGAACGGTTACCCCGCAATTCCAATCGGTGTATAACATATTTTTATATATATTTGGTGATCTACGCACGAAATGTGTACATGTTTCTTTCTCTGTATTCAATATGTACATAACATATCTTGCCAATATTAAACCACATATGGGGTCTAGGAGCTGTATGCTACAGTGGGTCGTTTTCGAGGGGAATATAATTTGTAGTTATTCATAACTAAGGAGTGTGGCATGGAAATGACCTTTAAGGATACGTGGTTCTAAAGCACGAAATTTTAATACGTGGTCAAATTATATAAGAAGAGGTAACCCGGTATTAAAAAGTTTAATATTTTATCATCGTAACATATAAAATCATGAGGACAAAACTATGTCATTATTCGGTCTGAAAAAGGTTTCTCGTATTTACGCATACTCTTATTGGGCTATTGGTATTTGTGTACTGTAGTGTTTGGACATAACCTGAGATTTATCAACTGCTAGATCAGTGCAAGGCTAGCTGGACAATGGCATTAACTTTCTACTATGTTTAAACTGTGGTGTCGCCAGGAACCTAGACATTGTATAACTTAACGTTCATGAATATAATACCTTTGATACTATCAGAAATCTGACTGCTACAGTCTCGATATTAGTCTCATATATTAGCTCTATATCTATTTACCTTGCTATAAAGAGCAGGTGATCTTGGGAGGGGGTATTCTTCTATACCCTAGGACAAACCTTCTTTAAAAAGTTAAAATTATATTGCTTAGCGTTTTAAAATTTGCTTTTGTATAAAAATTAATTTAAGTATTTTTAGTAAAATGAATGATGTATTATAAAGCTTTTATTTAAATTTATGTACATAAACCAATAATAAACGGTTATGGTAATAAACGAGTCCTTAATATACCTTAGGACTAGTCAGTATTTGTGAATTTTTAGTTATAATATGAAAGGAATTATTCCAAAGACTTGAGGAATTTTTTAAATATACATTGTGATTGTGCCAAATAATATACATAATTCAATCTCTTAGTTATTTTAGGGCTTAGATAATTTGTCGTCTACACTTAATCGATAGTAATTTGATGTCATGGATAAAATATAGGGACAGAGAAGTATCGTGCCAATATTGTTGGCACGTTTATAAAACATTTTTAAGAATTTAAAATTTGAAATATTATAATTCTATGATACAGACAAAAAGGAGTGGAAGATTGGTCGTGGGATGGTAATAAAGGAATGTTTATAAATTATATTGGTCTGAAATGAAAACAGAAATTTTAATTAGGACGAAACTTTCTTAAACCTTAGTTTTGTATACTGCAAATTGGATGGTATATGTTAGTGTGGCG
>NW_025787899.1:0-12246 GCF_021130785.1 Homalodisca vitripennis
GTTTTATGACAATACATGTGAAACTAATTATCAGCTAGCTGAGGAATTGACCACAAATACTCTATTATAAATAATATTTCTGTATAATTAAGATCTGTCATTAGAATATAAAGTGTAATCTTTATAAAATTTGTAACTCACTCCTGAACGCTTGGGGTTGCCATTACACTGACCTTGAGTCAAGTCCGTAGGGTTAGTGGCCACATCCATAGAGAGGTTAGGAGAATCCAACTGGTTGTTGTCTGTTGTCCCGTCTGTTGCCATAATTGTCCGGTTACTCAGGTCCTCTGCTGTGTGCTGGTCTGTTGCCGGCATACCCTCCCCCCAGCCACTGTCTTCTACCCGTGGCTCCCCCACCTTCTGTCGGGTTCTGGGAACCTGAGGTAGCGGGGGAGACACTGTAATCTCTTCAACACCTCCTGATGTTGGCACTACCACAGTTGCCGATGTCTTGGCTCGCTTGCATCTTGGGCTGCTCAAGACTTCCTTCTTCCCTGCTTCGTTGTTGGTTAGGTTTCCGCTCTGTTACAAAATTTACTACGGTTTACAAAAAATATAGGAAATATCAAGCTTTTTTATACCATTAATCTATTTTTTCAAAAAGGTAGAAAGAATGTTTAATCATTTTAATTTGAAGCCACTTTGTTGTATTATTAACATTTCAACCACTACATAATTGTTTAAAGACTTACAATACAAAGAATATTAATAAACATGTTGAATTAATATTCAAATATATCAAGATTCAAGATCTTTATTCGTAAATGCAAAATACATTTTTACATTACACGTCAAATACTAAAAACTATATCTAACCTAACAAATCTCTTACACAGTAAAAACATTTATCAAGAAAGTGTGTCTTTAGTTTTTTTTTTAAATAAGCGTAGATTTTGCAAAATTTATACAGATGCCGACTAAGACAACAACTTAGAGAAATATCAGCAGAGTGAATGTCAATAGAAGACCTACACACCAATATAAAGAATGCCATTCATCAGGCCGCACTTGAAGCACTGAGAGAGTTAACCCTTCGACGGACCGCGACGTACGCTGTACGCATCGCGCAGTCCGATCTTATAACGAATATATTTCGGTTATTTTCGGTGTAATACATTAGAGTTATACATCGTTGGAAAGAAGATGAAATGAACTATCGGTTTATCGAACCTATGTATCGAAAGCCGTTCAACATGTAGTTTATAGTAGACGAAAAACATCGATCAAGGTGACGCGACTTTGTCTGCTGGCATGACGATGTTATTGTTTGTCTTTAGCTGTTTATTTGTTTGGTTATATTTACATACTATTTCATAATGTTACTTTTGAGTGTAATTTTATCAATTATGTTGTTTGAAAGTGATTTTCACTGTGGTTTAGGACAAATCTGATTGTGAGTTTATACTCGTATGTGCATCAATGAAGTGAAACAGTTTTAGATTTAGTTTTTAAAATTGGTTTGGATTATTGTTTAGGCCTGGGCCTGTTTTATTACTTTATTTCATAAGTTATGATGGGTATACTTATATTTTAGCAATACAATCACTTTTACAAGTATAGGCTTAACAGAAAATCATTTAATGTATGTATAGGTAATGTTTTCACAAAACTGTGAAAAACAAGAAATTAAGTGGACCACTTAGGGGGTGTTCAGTTCAAATTAAATAGTGCATTGAAGGGTTAAAAATGGAAAGGAGAATACACAACCTATGATGGAACGACGAACTAGAACAACTAAAACATGACAAACAAAAAATGCACCAAAGATGGCTCCAGAGCAAACAACCAGAAAGTTTAGTCGCCTACAAACACGCCAGAGCAAAGTTTTAAAAGATTAATAAAACAGGAAAAAAATAATCAATGGAAAAGGAAATGTAAAGAATTGGATACCTACCTAGGAGGAAGAAAATCAACAGAATCTTGGAGGCTCCTAAAGAATTTGAGAAAACAGACAAACTCCAACTTAACACTCAATCTAATAAAGAACGAGGAATGGAAACAATACTTCCAAGAGATGCTAAGTGAAAATCGAGCAGAATTCATAAGCCAACCAGAGAAGGAAGATATTTATACAATATTGGGAGAACAAGTAGCACTTGATGAAACAACAGTTACGAAGGCGATTAAACAGCTAAAAAATAGGAAAGCACAGCTGGTCCTGGTAATATTCCGGCCGAATTAATCAAATACGGACCCAGAGAACTACAAATCATGATTACAATACTCTTTAAAAAGTGCATGGACGAACACAAAACCCCAAAGGAATGGAAGCATAGCTGGATAATTACCACTACATAAAAAAGGGCCAAAAAAATTACTGCGAAAATTACAGGGGACTCTCTGTTAACAGCACACTATGCAGATTGTATGGGTGAATTATAACATCGCTGATAACCCATGATTACTCTCCGTATCAACTAGAAGAGCAAGCTGGATTCTCGAGCAGGCAGATCCACGGTCGATAAATATTTTCTGCCTGATGCAAATGGCCGCAGAAAGATTAGCCACGGAAGAAGTACTGATCATAACTATTCGTAGACTTAACAAAAGCGTAACGACAATGTGCCAATCAAAAATCCTTTTAAGGGTACTAGGACGAATCACAGAATCGGTATACCGCTTATTAAAACCGTCAAAGAAAATGTACACTTAACAATACGGACACAAGTGGAAAATCGGTAATAGTCTAACTTCCATTTTTACAGTCCAGCAAAGGACTCGACAAGGGTTGCTGCATGTCACCAATATTGTTCAACATATAACGTAGATGCTGCATTAGCCAAAAGGGAGACGGAAATGCTGTCGAATGGGAATTTCCGTGGGTGATCAAACGCTATATACCACTGTGCATTATGCCGACGAACCCAGAGTGGTACTCGCTCAAGACCCTGAAGATTTAGATGTATATGGACGAGGGGTAGTTGCAGCGAGGGAAGATAAAAAGTGGGGACTAGCAGTAAATAATAAAGAAAACCTAATACCTATGTATAGGAGGAACAAATGCAAGACCTACAACTGAACTCTGGAGAAACAATTAGTGGGTGTGAAGTGTACCAATACTTGGGCATGAGAATCACTCAATGATGGGCAAGTGTGAAAAAATGATCAATGGACAGGATAGTCGGAGCCTGAAGAATTACGGGAACACTTAACTCCGTCCTATGGCAGAAAGATTGTAAGAAACAGAACGAAAATGCATATTTACGACTCGGATTGTCAAAAGCACATTGACCTAAAGCGGTAGTGAAAACATGGAAAATCTTCCAGAAAAATGGAAAATAAACTATTGTTCACCCGGAAAATGGATTTCCTGAAAAGAGCGTGCGCCGGAAATTGAAACATTAGACAGAGTCGCGAAATGAGGAGATTAAAGAAGAACGATTGAAAACGAGAAGAAACTATTGTTGAAGCAATTAGACAGAAAACAGTTAGTATATGGTATCGGCCACCACGGTAAACCAGAATGGATGAGGAACATCTGCCAAAAATATCCTTATGGAAATGGCTACCAACAGAACGACGAAAGAGGGGGGCACCCTAGAATGAAACAATGGAAGCAGAGGGATAATCGCAATGGCAATGTCGGAAACGGAACTTAGGACCTGGTGATTGGAATGATACGAAAGAGTGGAAGTTGGGAATCGGAAAGGGGCGACCAACTATTACGCTGTGAAAACCGGATTTAATATATATATCTATATAATATATTTTGCTCATTTTTTAATATTCAATGGACAATGCATTGAAAGCTTGGTTGCAACCCAAGTGGTATGGGAGCCCCTCCTCTAAATGGCACTGATAGCTATTGTGCATATAAGAGCATAAAGCTTGTACCCCACGAACCAAACCCGCCAGAGTAAGTATTTTTAATTCACCGAAAAGATAGGTATTACAAAACTACCCATTTCTGGAGGACAACATTACTCTAGTTAAAATTTACGACACGCTGGATGGACCCCAGAACATTAACCCGTAACCTCAAAAAATCGATTGAAACCGTGAGAAATATATACTGTTCGTTATGAACATCCTTGGCTACAGACCCGTTGGCGAGACGGTTGAGAGCAAATACCTCATGAGTTCGCAAGCCTCTTGATATTTGGCAGGACATGTTCCACGTGGCCCGCTCCCATGTGAGCCTATTAATTGACTGTATAAAACCCAGAAAATTATATACTGAGGTTTCTTATTGCCTTGGCTTCCTCGTTCTTCCTAGTTTGGCGATACAAGAACCCCAGGGGAAATTATTTTAAAACATTGTTTAATATCATCCCTGTTTCATCTAGTGGAACGAAACTGGATGATATTAGTTTTGCTCGATGTTTAATTTAAGTTTAATTAAATTGAACCACTGATTTAAAAACTTTGCAACTGGATGTTTGAATTCGATATAACCAAATGTGGGGATTTATTGGAAACAAAAAAAGAACAATCATCAGCAAACATCGTTATAAACTTTTGAGGTCTGGTTGAAATTTTTTGGAAGGATCATTTACATAAATGAGAAATAATACAGGCCCAAGAATAGTGCCTTGAGGAACACCACAAGTAATGGCTATCTATATGATGAGAAAACTTTATTTTGGCCATCGTGGATTTTGGACGGTTATATCCTAGAATGAAAACTGGAATGATATTAGTTTTGCTGATGTTTAATTTAAAGTTTATTTAAAATTGAGACCACTGATATTAAACTTTGCAACTGGATGTTTGAATTTGATATAACCTAAATGTAGGGGATTTATTGGAAAAACAAGGAAAAGAAACCAATCACCAGCCAAACATCGTAAACTTTGAGGTCTGTTGAAATTTTTGGAAGATCATTTACATAAATGAGAAAATAAATACAGGACCAAGAATAGAGCCTGTGAGGAACACTACAAGTAATGGCTCTATATGGATTGGAGAAAAACTTTATTTTGGGCCATCGTGGGATTTGGACGGTTTTGATTCCTCTAAACTCCATCATTTTTTCTAAGTTTTCCAAGGGAGAATATTATGAATTCCAACGGAATCAAACGCTTTGCTTAAAATCACAGAAAATACCAAGGAGACATGAAGGTCTATTGTCCAAAGAAAGCGATAGTTCGTTTATAAAATTGAAGATGGCTGATTGTAGTGGATTTCCCTTGGCGGAAGGGAAAAAAGCCGATTGCTGCTGAGTAGAAGAGGATATGTTGTTGATTTCTAGGAAAGCCACAAGTTTTTGACCAGAACTATTGATTCAAGAATTTCTTGAGAAAAGGCACGATTAGAATTGAAAATCGGTTCTATAGTTTTCTGGTAGTTGTTTACTGTGAGATTTGTAGACTGGAATGATTTTAACTGATTTTTAAGATGTTTGGAAAATATACCTGAAGAATATAACTGGAAATTACAAATGTGAGAGAATAAAACACTTATAGAAGGTAAAAAATTTTCTTTCAACTCTGTGCAAGGAAATCTCATCCACTCCAGCCAGCATTTGTACTCCTCAGCCGTCTACACTCCGCCCGTCTTCAACACTCTGAAAACTGATCACCTCAGAAAGATACATTACTATTCCAGCGTGAGGTGATTACCATTCACTCACAGGGTTGTAAGCCCCACTAGGCTGTGATAGGGGTTGCCGCCCCAGTCCTGAAATAATAAAACTGTTAAAATATTCAGCAACATCATTGCAATTCCTTAATTTGTTTGTCATTGACAACTTAGTTCAAGTATTTTCCTTATTTTTTTGTGGTTTCAATTTCAAGGTACCATTGGACTGTTTTTCCAAATTGAATTTTTGAAACGATTTTTTGAATTCTATGGATTCGGATTATCATTGAAAAGATTCAACTTTGATTTGTCAACCTTGATTTTGTACTTCAACTCCCACGTTTCCTCTCATTGAATTATTTGTTCGGATTTAGGTGTTCCGTGATAAGGAGAGTAAAAAAACGCAATGTTCTCATGGTCATACATTTTAAATCCGGATGTTATCCATCTTGTGGCTGTTTCCTTCTAACATTGATTTTCTTTTGTTTTAAGCGGGGAAAGCTATATCCAAAATAATATACCTAAAAATTCTTGAGTATTGTTAGCAAAATTTTTCATTATGTGTCAGTAGCATTATAAACTTTGTCCCATCTCTCCGCCTGCCATTAAATTTGTAAATGTAACAAAAGTATTGTCTGTAAAAATAATGTTTTTTTATTTGAATGTGTTTTTTAAATGGCACACCTGTCGAAAATATTAAAATATACTACTTGAGCTCTGTGGTCTGAAAAAGATAAGCCAAGATTTTTTTTTTCAGCCAAGATTTGATTAGAGTACATATTAGTCACAATATTGTCAATAATTACTGCTAACCAGTGGATGTTATTCTGTGTGAAATCTTTTATAAGAGCTACAAATCTATATAAATGAAACATTGTCATTAAACAGTTACCACACTCCTTGATTAGTTCAGATTGTTGGATAAGAGTATATTTAAAAAATCTCCACATAAAATTGTGCTATAACTAAGAAGACTCAAGATAAAAGAAATAAATTCATTTAGTCCATTTATAAATAATTGAAAATAAACTACCAGTTGGAGGTCTGATTAGATAACAAAAACTACATTAATTTCTTAAGAAAAGAAGATTGATACACCTGTCAACTCTATATGTTGATTCCACAACTCAAGCTTTTTTACATTTTCCGATGATTTCTGTGCACACAAAAGTTTTTGAAAATAAAATTGCAAAACGCCTCCACCTACATGGTTCCTTCTATTTTCAAAAGAAAACTAATTTATAACTATGAAAACAAAGCATTATTTAAAGTTATCATCATGTAAACCATGTTTCAAGAGATTTGCAAACTATTTCGGGAAAATTCGTGTCTGTCCAAAAAAAACATTTTATGATTGATCAATTTTATTACAAATACTGCTCGAGCTTTAAAATGGATTTATTAAAGCTAAAATTTTCACTCTGCTTTTTATAATGAAATGCATTTTTTTTGTTGAAGATGAAGTCAAGTTTAGATTGTTAAAGTACAGGATTGTCTAAAAAAGAAGAGTTTTTTCTTTCATTATTTAAGCTGGTTACACCGATGAGTATTTTTTTGTTAGAGTAAGAGAGCTATTCACATGTACAGGGCTTAGACCCAAGAGGAGGGAAAGTCCACAAGCCGAACTATATCATTTTGATTTTTGTAAATTTCCTGTTAGTAAGATTTAAAAAAAATTTGTAATGGAAATTTCTTTGTTGTTGTTGTACTTAACAAAATTATACTAGGGGAATAATTGGTTGGCCCAACTGCATCATGATATATATAAAAATGAATGTTTGTATGTTTGTCCTTTATGGAATCGTTGAACTATTAGGACCGATCATGATGAAAATTTGTTAAGTTATATGTATTTTTCCACGGAGAAGGTTTATTAAGCATATGCCCATCCCTTTACCCGAATTCAGGATTCCGCCCCACTGGTTACAGAAAATAACCCATAGAAATGTTTTTTTCCATTGCAGCAAACATATATGTTAACTGTCTTTTCAAATTTTTAATCAGCTGTTCTTCTGTATAACATATATTAACACTTATAGTTTTAAAAGCATTAGAGTAAGCTTAAGAGAAACGACAAAATTTTGTTTAAACTGTTTTTGCAATCACTTGTTAAAACATAGACTTTACTTATCCAGATAATAACAATTCAAATTTGACGTTTAAAAATT
Organism: Homalodisca vitripennis; assembly: GCF_021130785.1. NCBI lineage: Eukaryota > Metazoa > Arthropoda > Insecta > Hemiptera > Cicadellidae > Homalodisca > Homalodisca vitripennis. The sequence goes on from NW_025787899.1 coordinate 7,689, forward strand.
CACCCTTTAAACTGCCAATATTTATTTTAATACTAGCGGGGCCCGGCGCGCTTTGCTGCGCACATTTCAATAATTTTTTGCCAAAGTTGCCCGCGGCTTCGCACGCCAAAAATTTCCCGTTGAAAACAGTACAACTATATTTCACTTATTCTTTTTTCTATCACGAAATTGCTAAAACATTTGCTGAGATAATTTGATAGTCGTTCCATCGTGAGCCTCTTGGGCGTATTATGAAGGTATGTACCATATTCCTGCCTCTATCTAGCTGTTACCACACGGCTGTCGCACGCAAATCTTAAGAACCGAAGTCGCTTATATTACTTAGTAAATTTTTTTTTTACCTATAATTAAATTTTAGATTAAATTAGTTATATCTCCGATGCCACGATTTTTTTGAGCTTGCTTTGTTGTCTCGATCGAGAGGGAATTATGTACACACGGAGTTTTGAGGAACCCATACTTCTGATCAAAAAAAAACAACTAAGGTTGATTTTGATAACATTCTTTATATTTGTAGCCAACCGTAAGATTTAGTAATTATTGATATCTGCATTACTCTTCTGATCAAGCATGGAGCATGGTTTATATTAAATAAAATATTGCAGTTAAAGGTGAATTTTTACTGTCAAATTTGAATGAATTGTATTATCTGGATAGTTAAAGTCTATGTTTAACAGTGATTGCAAAAAACAGTTTAAACAAAATTTTGTACGTTTCTCTTAAGCTTTACTCTATGCTTTAAAAACTACTAAGTGTAATATATGTTTACAAAGAACAGCTTGATTAAAAATTTGGAAAAGACGTTAACATATGTTTTGCTGCAATGCATTTTTATGGGTATTTCTGTAACCAGTTTGGTGAGGCGGAATCCTGAATCGGGAAAGGGATGGGCATAGCTTATAAAAACACAACCCTTCTCCGCGGAAGAAAAATAACAAACCCATATACGTACAAATTTTCATCATGATCGGTCCAATAGTTCACGATTCCATAAAGGATCAAACCATACAAAACATTCATTTTTATATATAGTAGGATAAACCATGCTCATGCTTGATCAGAAGAGTAATGCAGATTATCATAATTACTGTACCTATTCTTACGTTGGCTACAAATATATATGAATGGTTTATAAAAATCAACTTATAGTTGTTTTTTTTGTTTTGACAGAAGTATGGTTCTCAAAAACTCCGTTTGGGGGGGGTGTACATATTCTCTCGATCGAGACAACAAAGCAAGCTCAATCGTTTGGCATCGGAGATTGATTTAACTAATTTAATCTAAAATTTATTATAGTAAAAAAAAAAAATTTTACTATGTAATATAAGGACTTCGGGTTCTTAAGATTTGCGTGCGGTTGCCGTGCCGGGTAACAGCTAGATAGAGGCAGAATTTTGAGTACATACCTTCATAATACGCCCAAGAGGCTCACGATGGAACGACTATCAATTTATCTCAGCTAATGTCTAGAATGTGATAGAAAAAGAATTATAGTGAATATAGGTGTACTGTTTTCAACGGGAAATTTTGTGCTGTGCGATGCGGATAAGCTCGCGGGCAACTTTTGCAAAAAAATTATTGTAATGCGCTACAGCTAAGAGCGCCGGGCCCGCTTGTATATTTAGAAAAAATTGCTGTATCTTTTATTAGTTTTTACTAGATATGTCGGATTAATTTAATGGTTATTTTAATTGCTGATTTAAACATTAGTAATAAAAAAGTTCTAATGTGAAACTTATACCCTTTTAGTGCCAGGGAATCTCGACTATGAGACGATACGTACCTACAAGAAAAAATGCCGGAGTCCCGGTTTGAGATGATTCTCACTATTTAATTTGTAGTACTTCTTTAATCTCTTATCCCATACTGGCTGACATCATACCCAAGGACCAATACTTGATCTGAACTATACCTTGGTCAACTATTATTTCTACTTTGTACTGGATGTTAGGTGATGTAAACAACTAAAACTAAAATACAAACACTTTTTCAGTTGGAATCTATCATGTTGTTGTAACGAGTAGCGGAGTGTTTTTTTACTTTATACGAGGGCTATTCGGAAAAGTTGATTTCGTTTTGCCCCCGCTGGGCGCCACTAGGGGCGGGACTAGCACGGCATTCTTGGTGTCAGGACGTCCCACTGCTCAGTGGCTTTCCAGCCGTGCTAGCGGGAAGTTCGTGTTGTAACGCATCTAGTCACAGTGCCTGTTTGAAATGTCTGCTGCAATTGAAAATATCCCGCCAACTGTGAAGTGCGCGCAGTAATTAGGTTTTTTAGAATTATAGAAATCTATTGGCAGTTGTGTGAAGTTTATGGGAACAATATTATCATTGAAGGTGGAGTGCGACAATGGGTCATTAAGTTTAAAAATGGCCGAACAAATGTTCATGACGAAGAGCGAAGTGGAAGACCCAGCATAGTGACTGACAAACTTGTTGAGAAAGTTGACGCAAAGGTCCGAGAAAATCAACGGTTAACCTTAACGGAACTCTCGCTTGGTTTCTCTCAAATTTCACGAACTTTGTTATACGAAATCGTCACTGATAAGCTTGGCTTCCACAAGTTTTGTGCAAGATGGGTACCGAAAATCCTGACTGACGTCCACAAAAACCAGCGCATGGCTGCAGCGTTAACAATTTTGGATGCTTACGACAAAGAGGGTGAATAACTACTCGATCGCATAGTAACTGGCGATGAAACATAGGTGAAACATGTTAACTGCGAGACCAAATTGCAGTCAATGGACTGGGGACACACAAGTTCTCCTCACAAACCAAGAAAATGTTTGAAAACGATGTCGACAAGAAAGGTTATGGTGACCGTTTTTTGGGACAAGAAAGGTGTAATTCTTGTTGATTTCCTGGAACGAGGCACTACAATCAACTCAGAAAGGTATTGCCAAACGTTAAACAACCTCAGAAGAGCGATCCAAAACAAGTGTAGGGGAAAGTTGAGCTCGAAAATTCTGTTGATTCACGATAACGCTCGACCTCACACGGCAAATCGCACACGTGAAGTTCTCGAATCATTCCAGTGGGAGTTGTTTCCTCATCCACCATACAGCCCGGATCTTGCACCAAGTGACTACCACTTGTTCCCAACAATGAAGAAGTGGCTGGCAACACTGCGCTTTGACGACGACGCAGAGCTGCAGCAAGAAGTGACAAACTGGTTGAAGACACAGGCGGCAGAATTTTATGAGGAAGGCATTGTCAAGCTCATCCATCGATATGATAAGTGCCTAAATTTAAATGGTGACTGTGTTGAAAAATAGTATTTAACTGTGGCTTTCAAATGAATATAATAAAAATGTTTTCCTATACTTTGTTAATTTTTAATTCCAAAACATAATCTTCTTTCCGAATAATTGAGCATTTGTATTAATTAAAAATGTTTCTAAGTTATGTCAGATATTAAAATTAATAAAAAAAAGTGATGTCAGTCACATAAAAAAACTTTTAGAAGATGTTTGGGTCGGTTATACATCCGAGTGTCCATGAAGATAGTTTGTAGAGTTTCTTTGAAAATTGTCTGAGTCAGGTTATGTTTATGTTTTGAGCTTTGTTTTAGTAAGTAATGTTTATATTACTTGATTTTACTTGGTTTTATTATTAGTATTGAAATTTTGAAAAGAATTAAAAGAGCTTTTTATAGTTAAAAAATAAATCTTTCTTATAGTTGTCATTTTTACCTTAAACTGGATTTCTATTTTGTTTCCGTAGAAAACTCACTATCTAAAGTGATTTTTAATTTTTTAAATTATATTAACATCTTATTGTTATATTTCCTGATGGACAATCCATTTACCTTTCAAACGAATTAAAAAGAAGCTTTTAAGGATCACAAATAAATGTTAAGTGAATATTTTTCTGAAAACTTGTGTTTTAGTAAAAATAATCTATATCAAGTAACTATTTTTTTATAATTTTGTTTATGGTGCAATATTAGGTTATTACACATTATTTTCAGTTGTTTTTAACATAAAAGTATTGAAATTTCAAAATAAAGTTTTTTTATAATAGTTATATCACCCCAAACTTGATTTTTATTTTGTTTTCATGGAAAAGTTGCTGTCTAAAGTGATTTTTGAATTTTAAAAATTATATAAAAATCAGAATGTTAAATAGTTTTATATGTAATTCATTAACTTTAAAAAAATTGTAAGTAGCTTTTTATGAACAAATATACATTTTAGGTAATTTTTTCTAAAACATTGCATTTTTGTCCAAAACCCTCTGGCACTGTTCTTATAGTCACACAAAAAATAACTCGGCACTTTTCAACATGGATTTGTTTTTATCTCTGGAACTAAAAGGGTTAATTTTTAAAATAGTCTACACAAAATATGAAAATAAGTTAACGTTTATGTTTTGCTTTTTATAGGATATTTTAAATATTTTCTGAAATGAAAATTAGAAAATCATCAAACTTTATTTATTGTTGAAATAATATACAAAATGTGTGTCCTGCCTTGGAAATAACTGTGCCATTAACATTTTTTCAACAGTTAGCAGTTACCAATGATAGAAAAACTTATTAAACTAAAAAATAATATAA
>NW_025787900.1:0-11316 GCF_021130785.1 Homalodisca vitripennis
ACTACAGTTATAACAGTAAGTCAAGTGTAACACATAAAATATGGCGGATGTATCTAGTGATTACTATGGGCTATTTCCAAGTTTATACAAGTCCTCGTTCCCTTCAGTATAAAGAATTTAACAATGAATACTACATTAAACAAGTACTCATAGTGTAACAACATAAAAAATGGCGGATGTATCTAGTGATTACTATGGCTATTTTTCCCAAGTTTTATAACATGTCTCGTTCTTCAGTATAAGCATTAACAATGTATACTACAGTTAAAACAGTATCATAGTGAACACATAAAATAATGGCGATGTATCTAGTGATAATCTATGGCTATTTCCAAGCTTTATACATGTCTCATGATCGTCAGTATATAAGATTAGCACTGTATACCTACAGTTAAACAGTATCATAGTGAAACACCTAAAATATGGCGGATGTATCTAGTGATTACTAATGGCGCTATTTCCAAGTTTATAACACCCACTTCTCGTTCTTCAGTATACAGATTAACAATGTATACTAACAGTTAAACAGTATCATAGTGTAACCATAAAATATTTGGCGGATGTACTAGTGATTACTATGGCATTTTTCCCAAGTTTATACATGTCCTCATTCATCAGTATAGCAGATTAACAATGTATAAACAGTTAAACAGTTATCAAAGTGTAACCCATAAAATATGGCCGGATGTATCTAGTGATTACTATGGCTATTTCCAAGTTTATACATTCTCGTTCTTCAGTATAAGATTAACCAATGTATACTACAGTTAAACAGTATCAAAGTGTAAACACATAAAATATGGCGGGAAGAATCTAGTGATTACTATGGCTATTTCCAAGTTTATACATGTCTTCATTCGTCATATAAGATTAGCAAATGATACTACAGTTAAACAGTATCATAGTTTGAAACACATAAAATATGGGCGTGATGTTCTAGTATTACTATCGGCTATTTCCAAGTTTTATACATGTCTCGATCTTCAGTAATAAGATTAACAATGAATACTACATTTTAAACTAGTATCATAGTTTAACACATAAAATATGGCGGATGTATCTAGTAATTACGAATGGCTTTGTTCCAAGTTTTTATACATGTCTCATTCGTCATATAGCGATTTGAGCAATGGTATAACTACAGTTAAACAGTAATCATCAGTGTAAACACATAAACATATGGCGGACTGTGTCTCAAGTCGATTACTATGCCGCTATTTCCAAGTTTACTACAATGTCTCGTTTCTTCCAGTATAAAGATTAAAACTAATGTATACCTACAGTTAAACGGTATCATAGTGAACACCACATAAAATATGGCGGAATGTATTATCCTAGTAATTACTATGGCTATTTCCACAGTTTCATACATTCCTCATTCTTCAGTATAAGATTAACAATGTATACTACAGTTTAAACAGTATTCCCATAGTGTAAGCACATAAAATATGGGTCGGGCATGAATCTAGTAGATTACTATGGCTTATTTACCAAGTTCTTCTATACTGTCGACAATCCATCTTCAGTTAAAAAGTTTAAACATATGTATTCTACAGCTGAAGACACATTATCATTTGGGTAAAATATGGGTGGATGTTATTCTAACTATAATTCCTGACATGTTTTCCGAGTGTTGGGTAACATGTCTCTTTCTGCGGTGAAGTTGTTAATAGTAAGACTATTGACCTCATTTTTTTCTTCACTACTTTTAGATTATATTATTAACAACCGCCCACATTAATTCATAAAAGATGAAGCTTTTTGTTAGTCGCTTAAATTTTTTATATTTATTGGGCTTATTTTGTGTTCGTAATAATAAGTATAATAGTTCTCCGTCCATATTTTGTTCCTAAAATTCCCTTTTTCTTGCAAAAATTAATTAAGAATTTTTTCTTTTAATATGAAATTTGAGAAAATATTTTTCAGTTTATGATATAATATTGGAGATCACGCAGACATTCTTTCATTGCAGGAAATGTGTGTAAGGGAGTGCTTCCTTGGCCCAATGTAGAATCTTGATCTACAAGAGAGAAATGCTTGGGCCGATTGGCTTTGCGTTGTCCACACATTCACACCTGAACTTCCCTAGTGGTTTGTAAGGTACGTTTTTTTTCTACGACAAAATATTTTATAATTCCTTGAAGAGGCACACTCAAAAATAATGCACATTAGGACACCTTTTTTTTTAAAGTAAAGGTAACATATCTAATTTAACATTCTATGTTACTATAGAAACCTTTAAACATACTACATATTTATTCGATAAAATGTACATTGATTGACAAAAAATAAAACAACCTAAATTCACCATTTATATTAGATTTTACAAGTTGTTAAAGTCTTGTTTCTCAGTTTTCCTCCAATGGTTCTAATGTTTAATCGTGCTGGTTTACCAACAGCTGTGCAGATAATCTCATATTTTACTGTATTTATTTTCATTTGTGTTTTTTGTATTCCTAGTTGCCGTTTATAAAAGTAATTATTTCTAGATAGAAGTTTCATTAAAGTTCTTAATTGAATAATATGCTGTTTTAAAATATTAATTATGGTTCTCTACGTAATTATTATACTGAAATAGGTTCCCTCAAAAAAAGAACACACATTTTTTTAAATTTTACTTTGAAAATCGTAAATTACAATTACATAAAAATTTATATAATATATTTTTTTTACGTTCTGTTATGAATTATATGATCTGAATATCCAAAGAAAACATGTGGTTAGAATAACAAATGTTTTCCTTTACCACACTTAAAATTTTACAAATAATGGAATGTGGCAATAAATATATTTGGCACATTTTTTTACTTTAAAATGTATAATAGGTTTTTAATGGTCCAGTACCTATTATCTATTTTTTTCCAATGAGAATAATACGTTTTATGTGGGATATTTTCATTTAGATGTTGTTACTAATAAAACTTTGGTTGCGTGATTTAAAATATGTTGAAAAATAATTAAAAATAAATTAGGGTGTAACCATTTTTTTAAAGTTACACATTCAATTTTTGTTTGTAATTATAATGGGGGCTTATTTTCTTTAAAAGTAGGTTACTAGTCTAGTTTTGATAATTGTTAGGCCGCATTACAAATTTTATTACTTTCTTGGTCAGGTAAAGTGGAGGTGATCAACGTAAATTGTGATTATAAAAACGTCTGTGTATTTATTGACATTTTGGTTTTTACAATGGCTTTGTGTAGCTTTTCTTTCAAGATAACTAAAAGTAACTTTCTTTCTTTTAGTTTAACCGATGCTCATTTTCCTCCTAGGGGGGGGGGTCATTACCTCATCAATTTAAACCAAAGATAGAAAAAAATCACTCTTTCTCACCACCACCATCTCAGATTTTGATTGGAAACTTGGCTTGTTTGTTCTACCCATGAGAGATAAGTCACCATGACCTAATTTTAACACACTCCTATACATACCTCTTACCGTTTCCCTTTTTTATAGCCTTTAACAAAGTTCTTGCATTTCCGCAAATTCCTAACCTATGGATTATTGCAAAATGAAGGGACGCTTACTGTTTCGAAAATAATTCTGTATAACTTTTTTATTTAACATTTAAATCTCCATAAAAAATTTATAGGCTTATTCTCTTTAAAACAATGAAGATTCTAGAAAAAAAATACCTTAAAACCTCTAAGTTAACCTACTGAGGGATGAAAAAAAAATATTTTGTTTGCATCTTTGGTATTTTTTTTAAACAAAAGGACATAGTTTAGGTTACATTAAATATCGTCGAAAAAAGGGGTTTGCTGTGATATATCACACAAAAACTTTTTTTTTCTAATATAATCCTTACTATAATGGGCTAATCAAAATGATGAAAAAATATATCTTTTGGGGCGTTTTGACACCTTTGTTGTGTTTTTATGTTATGTTAAATATATAGTTGTAACTATTTTCGTGTTGTACAGATTTTAAACCATGTCCCTTGAGAATTTTTTTACATTGGAAATTTGAATAAATAGCAAGTACATTTCTAATTAAATTAAATCTAGGTTTAACCTTTAAAACAGTCAAACGAAAATTTAAATAAGCAATAACACATTTTAAATTGAGGGTTTTTTTATTGTTTTTTAAAAAACTGTTCAATATCTATTTGCAACTATTCATCAGAAACACACCGCACTAATTAATGCTGCACACTTTGAAGGAAAACTACAACAGACCTGACAAAAATGTTTGGTTGTATTGTGAAACAACCACAAGTGTAAGAGAATGTATGTTAAGGCACTGTAGAACATCTATGCCTCCACCAAAGGAAATATCTAAATCAAGTTTTTTTCCTTACAATAATTTGAAGATTATGTACGAAGACGACTTCCAATTGAATTTAATCAGTGGGTTCCAAATCAACCGACAGAATCCTACACAAGTGATTACTCTCACAAAATCAGCAAAACATTTGATAGGCCTTTATTTAAAACCTAACATCATATAATTGGAAAAACTTGTTCCCCCATCTCCTTTCAATTGCTAAGTCGAGCTATCTAAAGTTTTTCAAAACTCTGTAGTGGTTCATTGGGACTTCAGTGATAAAATTACATCGTTAATGTATCCAGGATGAAGCCCAGGGATTACCTCTGGGATCATCTGATTCACTGCAACTGTACACCCTTATTATAGTTAACTCCTAAGCTGTGTTGAATATGAAAGATTAGTGTTGTATCTGTTATAATGAGTCCGATGACAATGATACATGATGTTTCTTTTGGTTCACTACAAAATTCAAGAAATTCGGAAGTCAGAGTACATTTAAAGTAAAAATTAGTTCAAAATGTAATCAGAGATTCAACTTCTTCACAGTGATGAGCTGTGCTGTCCTAATATAAAAATAAATTTAATTTTATCAACTTCTTGACTTGGCAATGAACAAGATTTTAAGATCAAGGCACAGTGGTCGTTTTTTGCAACTAGCACATGGGAAGACCCAAAATGCGATGGATGAGTAGGAGGCTCCAATGAAAAGGTTGGCAAGAAAGGAAAGTCTTCAGAGACACTTTCGAGTAATTAGATTCATGTCTACCATCACCATTTGTAAAAATCGATGTTTTCGTAAATCAAAACATTATAAAAGGTTAATTTTTGTTTTATTTCAGTAGATGATATGCTTTTAAAAAACTCGTTCTGACTTAGAACGCTTTGAGGGACGTAAACAAACAAGTCCCATGGAACCAGAAGCTTCACCATAACTTTAATCTGTTAGGAAAGTTTCAGAGGAAATACTTGCGAAGCTAAGGAGGATCGAGTTTCCGGATGAGAAACCTGCCTCTGACGTTTAACTTGGAGGAATAAATACAACATCATTTGTGACAGACAGAAGAAAATTTTGAATACACATCATGCTACGTGGCTTGATAAATATGATCAAATTAGTACTCTTAGAATCACATAACTGAAGCTGATAAATAAAGAAGAAGGTGGTATGTGACCTGGTTTAACATTTATGCATCCTGCAGAGCCAACATCACCCATCATTTCATTGGCCAAAAGCTAGAGGGACATTTGCCCACGCTGCCGGATACCTACCATTTGTACTTGCAATTGTTGATCCTCCTTCCTTACATTTCGACCGGCAAGAACCTATAGGTTGTCCAGAAAAATGTGGTCATGCTCAATTGATAGAGAAAATTTTTCATAAAAAATAACTCCATTAAATGTTTTCCTTGTAAAAATTTTGGGAATGTAAATTAAGATGTTGGAATAATATTACCACAATAGTTTATATAGGGTTAAGTATAAACACCTATTGTTTTATTTTTAATTTTTTGAGTTTGGTGTTGTTTTGAAATTATGAGTTCTATTGAACAAGACACTAGATTCAGGTTAAAATAATGATGTTATTGAAATTAAATAATAAAATATACCTTCCAAGATATCCTGACATAATAACTGGCAAAGCCCTAGGGATCCATTATAATCCCTTGGAAATCCTTATTGCTCTCAGTAATTACATTGGAGAACAGGAAAAAATTAAATTGGAAACCTATCTATTTAATGTAATGAACACACAACATCAAAGGTGTCAAAACCCCAAAAATTAAAATTTTTTCATCATTTGATAGCCCATTTAGTAAGAGATTATTTATGAAAAAAAAGGTTTATTTTGTAGATTATGCAACCATACCCTTTCGACGATATTTACATGTAAACGCCTTAAAACTATGTCTTTGTTTAAAAAAAAAATAAACAAAGACCTGCAAACAAAAATATTTTTTTGTCATACCCTAGTAGGTTAACTTAGATGGTTTTAAGGTATTTTATTTTCTGAAGATTCTTACATTGTTTTAAAGAATTAAGCCTATAAATTTTTATGGAGATTTTAATGGTAAATTAAAAAGTTACAAATTATATTTCCGAAACGTAAGCGTCCTTCATTTTGCAATATCCATAACGGTTAAGAATTTGCGGGAATGAATCGCAAAAACTTTGATAAACAGGCCTATAAAAAGGGGAACGGTATAAGCAGGTAAGAGCGTAGGTAGAAGTGTTAAAAATTTCGGCATGGTGGACTTATCACTTCATGGGTAGAAACAAAACAAGCCATAGTTTCATCAAAAATCTGAGATGGTGCGGTGAGATGGGCTTTGGTTTGTAATAACTGACATGGAATTACCGCGGTGGGTTAAAACAGTAACATAAGCCTTATTTCATGAATATTCTAAACTTATTTTCATTATTCATGATCAATTGGTATTCAACTTCTAATGGATCATATAAATGATCCCTCTATTAGTAATCAAATGAGGTTTAAGGAGTCAAGGAATAAACAGGAATGTTACGTTACGTTGTTATTCTTCAAGGTTTAAAATGTTTGTGTTTTTTGTAATCACACCATGGATTTGATAGTAATGTTTTTACAGCTGTTTATCTGATACCCCAACACTACCCCCGAAACAGGATAACCACATTCTACGTCCAATTCAAATTTTAGGCTCTAAAAAGGGTCTTTACCATAATCTTTTTTATAGGCTTTCCCAGGATAGTGTAAATAATAACTATGGTGTTTAAGTATATCCATTGAATGTTGTTAATGTATTGTTAGACTTATAATTTATTTAAGTGAAGGACAAAGGTGATCAATCCTTTATTTCCCTCCCATCCAAAATCATAGATTATTGGTCCTAGACATGTACACTGTAAGTAATGTGTAACTGTGACCCAGAACGATGTGCGGAGGTTGCAAACACAAATTCCAACAACCCGACGGGACAGCTGCCAGGTGCCGATCGGTGCCAACAGGGACCTCTCCCAGCTCTCCTACTATGACTGGCACATGTGATGGGCATGTGGTGCTGATTCAGTGATAGACAACCACCACCACAACGACGACCCACATGTTCCACCCCAAGATGGAAGACGCTATCCAGATTACAACCGCTTGGTTGCCTGGGCCGCCACCACACCTGCTTTTCTCTATTTAACACCTCTTTACAGTTGGCATAGCTAGAGAAACCACTATATGATGGATTAACTTCGTGATAACCTTGTTTGTTTTCAAAATCGAAGATGTTTTATATTATTTTTATAATAATTTGAATAAGTCTTTCTTGTTCAGTTACATAACCACGTAAAATCGTCCAATAGTACAGGAAAGCTGCCTATGCTTCCTTCCATTGCATTTTAAAGGTTCATTAAATATCAATTAGTAAAACAACATGCTTAGAGAATAAAAGAAATCAATAGAGCTCCAATATAAAAGCCATACCTGCACTCCACAGAAACTTGTAACTATACCCCTGTCACCACACAACTGATGTAGAAAACCGCCTATTGTCAATTTCAAATCCAATAAATTCTGCAGGGTCACTCGACAGAAATATCTTCCAAAATGTTGAAGTTGGTGTGCAGATGAACTAGTTATTAAATAAACTTTTTTTTTTACAAGACAGCCATCTTCATTAAGTCATTCAGAGAAGAAATTTTTTCCATCAGGTTATGAAAGGAGGCCAAGATTTCATCTCAAAACTCAAGAAAGGAGATTCCAGCATAATTAAAATATTTTCCAGTAACCCTATCTCGCTGATCTTCTACCCTATCTAACTACAGTATGTAAAATAAATGTGCATTTGATAATCTATTGTACCCAGAACAAACTGCTGGATTCACACACAACCATAACTTGGTTTCACAACGGGAAGGGTAAATCAACTTCTACATCATATGACCCACCAATCTGGTTTAGTGTATTATTAATAGCATAGAAATAAGACAAGCTGACTCACAACAGCTCTTCTACTTGGGCCAATAAGCTACAGCATTTGGCTTGCCTCAGATACGAATTAATAAAGACGTCCTTGGGCATGATTGTATACGGTTAAAAAGAGTGGATCAAAAAGCTACTTAAGAAAGGGGAACAAAAAAATTAATTGTGTGGAACTCAAAAGAACTCACATAATTAAAGGAATCATAGGAAGAAAGAAGTACTGTCCCTGTATTCACGTAACAGCTGAGGCATGCCACAAGGGTCCCTGTGTTGGGGAAGCAAAGAGCAGTTATATTTATTTTATTTAATAAATTAATATGGAACCCTCAGTCATATAAGAGGTGCTCTTTGTATTCCTTTCTCGTATGCAGATAATACCCTGCCACATGAGGAAGGGGCAGCAAGACAGGCAGTGAAGCTCATACATAGTTCTGAACAACAGTATGTGCAATACCGTTCTAGGCATGGACCCTTTTGGCCAATCTGATCCAGGGAATATAACAAATTAGTATTATTGGGATAGAGAGTACCCCAAGCTAGCCCTATCACTAGATGAGTAAAGAACATTTCTAAGTGAAATACATATTTTTTTTCTCTTTAACTTTTTCCGTTCTAAAATACAAATAATTAAAACAGTATTTTTAAAATTGCATTAAAACTTATTTTTAAAATGAACCATATTTCTTATAAACCATTCTATAATACCCTTTGAGGTATAAATTGTACTTATAGCCAACTTAAAAAACTTTGCATACACAAAATCGAAATGGTGCCACCCTTAAAATTGTCCACCCAATGAGATTTTTTTGGCCTTAAATTAATTTGGTATAAATTGCCAAATCTATTTACTATTTCCTAGCCCTATTTTGGGTCCATTTAGAAATGCTATTCCTAAATAATTAACTACCTCATTAAATTTCCTTTCATTATTGTTCTTTTAATTAAATGCTTTGACACTTGTATATATACTGTATTATACAAAAAAATAATTTGTAATCATTTTTTCAAGATTAATTATGTACGTTTTACTGCTTTTATTATACATGTAAAAAATATAGGAAATACCTGACAACTATCTCAAATTGGAAGATGTTTATCATATGTACACAAAACCAATGTTGTTGGATGTGGGATTTTGATTAACGTCATGATGTTATAATCATGAATATAAATTCTTTCGCCGTTTAATAAACAATTTCTGTTTAAAGAGCAGAATCTATACCTTATGATGACCTATCTTATGATTTTGTTCCCATAAAAAAAAAAAATTACACTTATATATCACCTTATTCTTAGGTCGTCACAATGTCTGAGGTCGTGTGTAATCATTTTAAAAGTTATGATTAATCACGCATATTAACGCTTTTTTAAGTTAAACATACCATATATTGATTTGAACAACGCTTATTTTTGTAGCTTTTATATTGGTTTCATAAAATATTGCTAAAAATTTTTTTTACTTCATTGTATAAATGTTTAAAAAAGTGATACCAAGAGGAAACTACAAGAAGTTATTTGGTATAATTTATCTTTACTCATGTAAGTTATTTAGGAAACATGATTATTAGTAATTTTTTTTTTTTATTACCCTGTCCTTTCCCACCATAAATGAGCTCTGTAAACTCATCAAAAGCAGTTTTACCCAATTCATTTATCCAGTTAGAATAAATGGGGGATGTATTTAGATCCTAATAAAGCCTACTTCTCCTATACTGTTTGGGCAGTAATTGCATCTTTAGGGTTTACTTAGTCATTAAGCCTTTATTTACAGGAACGTTTGATAAGAACCATAAATGTAATTTTTTTTTAAATTTAATATATCAGGATAAAGTAAATTTTTTTGCTGAGATTAATACGTGGTTATTGTCATCAGCTTATCATAATATAGAATTTTTATATAAGTTTTTTGTTTGATGTAAGTTATGGATAAGTGTGGTAGAGTCTCTGGTTAATACTTACAATTTAAATTTCATGGACTATTAAATTTTCATTTGTGTAAGAAGTTTTTTCAGTTTTGTTATTGGCAAGTGTGTAATCTGCACAAGGAACGTTTATAAGAAATTTGTATCATCTAAACCTTGAACCATTCCTAACCTAACATTTGATACTTTCAGGTGACATTCATGATTGAACTGGTAAATATCCTCCAGCAAATATCCTGCTCATTGTCCATCTTCTACATTAAACCTCTGTTTTCCTTATTGTTTGTCAATTGGGTGGCTGTGCTCAGTTTATTGCCCTGGAGGCCTAGAGAGGACATTTTTTTTTGTGTGCCAGCAAAAGATAGAATCATTGAGGGTCTGGTGTGAGGCCAAAGTAAGTCTATATACCTTTAGGTACAAACCTATTTTTCCTAAATAGGTTTATCTAAATAAGGATTAGTACATAATTATATTATTTTATTTATTGGGACTTTTGGATGTTTTCCTTTACAAAATGTTGTGCTAATTACCTCTACTCTTTCAATGAATTCTAGTAAAGATAAATCTAGAATCAAGTAATCTTTATTTGGTACCATCCCACTTAACACATGTATTGACAACGTCAAGAATAGCACTAGTAGGCCCTAAATTAAATAATATAAATATGACACAAACATAATAGGAGCAACATAAATTAAAATTAAAATAGCACGTACCATACCTAAAACAGTTTTTAATAAAATCTACATGGACAACATAAATAAATAAAATAGCACATATTTTAACAATAGATATAATGCTAATCACTTATTACTACACGGGTAATAAAATTCTTCTACAGAAATAACAAAGCTTTCTCTTTTAACACTATTTTAGTAATGTGAATTCTTTATAAATTCCTTTTACATGAAATGTCCATCTTACAATAACTAATGGAAATACTTAACTTATTTAAAGAGTTTTTAACCGCCTAAATTAAAGGTTTATGCACCCTGACTGTTGTTTTAGATAGTCTAGCAAAGTGCTGATCAATAGAATGTTGGTTTTCCTAGTATAACCATGATTGTGGAACATCTATTTTATATTAAGAGTAAACTATTAAAAACTATTAACCGTGGAACCTTACCCAGCATGTTTTTTTATGTAACTACATTTTACTCTGAAAAAGTTTATTAAAAATT
>NW_025787901.1:0-11899 GCF_021130785.1 Homalodisca vitripennis
ATTTAAATAGCTACCAGCCGCTTAGTAACACTGTCGGGTTGGCTGGCCTGATGCAAGTAGTATTATGTATATCATATTTTTGCTAATTTTCTTTAATCTGGAATGAAGATTACATATGTAGTAAAATTAAATTATACTTAACAGTGTAAAATTATAATAAAGAAACACACATAAAATATTGTTTTATAATATTTCAAACTTATTAAGTAAAGAATAAAACTGTGAACAAATATTTCTGAAAAGAAAACATCTACAAAAAGAGAAAAAGAGTTATTTGTGTATCAGTGAAGAAAGTGTTACCTTGTCACAAAAATGATACTTACTCGTACATGCCCACCCCACCTCCTGAATTACTCCTGTTTTGCCACTCATTGATTTTCTTGAATAAAATGCAGGACTTACGGACAGCTTCTTGATATTTCTCTTTATGGCTTAAATACTCAGCTGGAACCTTGTCCTTTAGTTCAGGATCATTTAAGAAGAATTCCTCTAAAACATGAAAAATTATGTAAGGTGACATGAATTGTTAAAAAGAAGAGAGGGTACCCCACAAGAAGTGAGTTTTGAGATATTGAAGGGTAAATTTTTAAGACATTTTTTTCTTACAACACGTATATGATCAAATATATTGAATATTACATATTTACACATAAATGTTTTAATTACACTTTATTTAGTCTATTCAGATACACTCACTACACAAACAAATGTACCAAATTTGGTGAAAATAGATCAGTTTGTTTTGTGAAAGATGATACTTAACACAAATATAGCACAGACTATTTTTATATATTCAGAAGTGGTATTGTTTTAATATGCCTGCCTTGTGTTTTAATATGTAATAACCATAACTGTTATACTAGAAACCAGGTCATCTCTATAAGACAAATTAGAAATGGACAAAAAGAACACTTGTTGAAAAACATGATGCACTGTTGACATTATAGATAATGTGACTGAATCACATGCATGCTGGCATGCAAAGGACCTAAAGGATTAAGAATATTATTGCTTTACAAAACTCATATAATTTTTGAGGAGACAATTTTAATTAAAATGTATTTATGTATTTAGGTATAATAATAACACCAATGTACCAAATTTGATGAAAATAGGTCACTTTGTTTTGTTACAAATAATTCTTAACACTATACACACTTAAACAAATATCACCAAATACTTTTATAGATTCAAAAGCAGATTCCTAAGATACAATATTCTAATTAAACTTTTTGAACCACAAACACTTTTTGATACTATCTCTTATAATATTTATGAAGAGAAAGAAAAAACTAATAAGTAAAACGTACAATTAACAATTCAAGAAAAAAAGAAACATAACAGAATCAGTTAAGTAGTGTTCAATACCACCTAAAATCCAGCATTATTTAATAAAAAAAATATAAATTAGTTTAAAAGCTAGTTTATTTTATTACCCAATTCTTTCTCTCTTTTGTTTTTTCAGGTCCACCATCCAAAAAGTGTGTCAGCTCCATTGTATCAAAGGTACATTTCTCCCTTTCTTTTTGAATGTCTTCATTTGTAATTGAATAACTTTTTGATTGCAACATTATCTGAAACACATTGATATTTAACAAACACCAGTATCACTAGAAACCATACAAAGCTTTTATAAAGATAAATTATATATCTTTATAAAACCATTTGTCTCCAACCTAGTGCAGTTCTTATGCTTGGCAATGATAGTTGTGTCTTTGGCACACCTGAAGAGATTGCTTTTAGTAATTTAATTCATGTAAACTAGGAAAAATAGAGGGCTGAGAACCGATGCTCCTTATAAATTCCGTTAGTGATCAGTTTTTATGTGATTGGACCTGAGTTGATTTGGAATTTTGAATCGCGATGATTTCATTTTCAGTCACCTGGTGTCTGATTTTAAGGGAACATTTCATTCAATTCAAAACTTACTACCAAGCGACATGTATTTTTGAATAAAAAAACTGCACCAAAATAATAAAATGCTCCACTGTGACTGGCAAAGCATCCCACTACCATCTCTCCAGTATTCCTTGCATCAACACAGTCATTTAGAAATCAATAATGGTTCAGCATGGGAAGCTTTCTTTTGCCGCTTGGAAGCTTCATTGAAGGACTCCATTGCATTATTGTTGACAGTGTAGTATTATTTCATTGCCCCATATTGCATATGTCACAAAAATACTGATATTTTGTTGAAACCATTTCAAAACATATTGTGTAGCACTTCTTTATTTTCGACATCATGAGAGTCCATCTAAAACACTGAAATCTGATTCTGTAATACCTCGAGGTTAAGCATGATTAAATGAATACCAACTAAAAGAACGTGTCACTGTCAACAAATAACTCCCATACAAAGAGTTGCTCATTCATGGCCAGATGGTATGGCTAGACACACTATTTTGAAAGTCCAACTGTAAGAAACTGTCACACAAAACAGTTTGTTATGAAACACATTATATAACGTTACATTAAATTTATTCAAATGATTCACATGACCAGCTGCATATAAACATATGATTATCTAGAACAGTTGATAATTGCCCATGCGTCAAGTTAAGCCTAGGTGTTATGATATAATGTAAAAGTCTCTTCATATAGTGTAGTTAAAAGAGTTGAATTCTGACTTTAACCAAACTTTGACCGAATCACAATGCAAGTCACTTGAGAATGTTTGGCTTAGGGCAGAAAAACATGACAGGAAGCCAGGAATGTAGGTGATGATATTTAACTATAAGTTAATCCTTTTATTCACAGTTACTTTAGTAATAAAAGTTTATTTCCCACAATTATATGATAAAATAACTACTCTGTGTAAACGCACTTCCAAAAGAATTCTTACAATCTTCAATAATACAGTAGTAAAATTTTTAAAGTAAAACGATATCATCAGCAATGTTTAGCTATAATACTAATTAAACCCCAAAAACTTAACTCAGATTATATAGACTTGAAATGTGTGATAATTTTAATATTTATAACAAATTAATCTTGTATAACGATATACAAGAGTTATTCATAGTATACACATAAAAGCAAAAATCCAAGTATTTATTGTTGATTTAAAATAGTAACTGTATTTGAAATTGGAGGACAGCAGGATTTTATCATCAGGGGAGAAACATTTATAAACGATATGGCCCCTGACACAATTACATGCGTGCCTTTTTCATCTTTTAATCAGAGATGCTCCATTCCCCTTTCTTTACCTTTTCCTCCCCTCTAATATAGCCCCTTCTTTGAAAAATTTCCCCTTGCTTGCCTGATGTGATGTGGCCATAGCAGTTCTATCGCCAGCCCATACCCCATTTGGACAAAGAACATCAGAAGAAAATTACCTAGATTTACACAAAGTTAATTTATTTTTATAAAAATTTGTTTTTAGGTGACAAATAGTGGAACAGGGGTTTTGTACAATGGGGGGGCTGGACACTGTCAATCAGCCTAACCTCATTGGGTAGGCTATATATCCACTATTTCGAGGCCTAGATGTTTCCTA
This sequence comes from Homalodisca vitripennis, assembly GCF_021130785.1. Classification (NCBI taxonomy): domain Eukaryota; kingdom Metazoa; phylum Arthropoda; class Insecta; order Hemiptera; family Cicadellidae; genus Homalodisca; species Homalodisca vitripennis. The sequence continues at coordinate 3,500 of NW_025787901.1, forward strand.
AGCAAAACCCAGGTGGGTCAAAGAGAGGGCCCTGGACATAATATTATTAAAATTTGCTGTCCTGAGATCCCAGGTGGTTTTTCCACTCCAGAACCTGCATTCTCAAAGCTAGCACCTCCATTCATCCATTATTCAGTCACATTATTTGGCGGAGAATGACCCCTTGTTACCTTTTAAATTACGATGTTGAGGCACATAGATAGAATTGCATACCAAATATAACCCTCCAGATCACTAACTAGTTTAAAACCTATCGTGCTTACAGTGGGTTTTAACAAACCAAATGGGCCAAATGAAAATAGATGTCAAGGGGGTTTGAGATGACAAGCTGTTAATTACAAAAATATTCCCAAAATTTTAAAAAAGTGCAGAAAATTGCTGTGGTGGACCCTCACGTGTTGACAAAAAAAACTCATTAATAAGTTCGTAAATATATTTATGACGGTAAAAAGTTCAGTAGTCGGGTAGAAAAATCAGTATAGTCCCTAAAATAGCCACAATGGCAATTATTATAAAAAAAGAAAGATATTTTTTAATTTCTCATTTAAAGCCTTCACCAGGTAAAGAAACCTTCAACATTCAGAGGTTTTAGCAGTGGCTTGCAAAAAAAAAACCCGGCCCTTTTGTTTTTAAATTATGAAGGGTTCAATTATAAGTGACAAAAATGTTGAAGTTATGAACAAAGGTAGATTGAAACAGTAGAAATGCTACTATTTAAAGTTAAAATAAAATAACAAGTATTCCATGAATTATCTTTAATGTGTCAAATAATTTTGGGACTAAATTAAAACCAAACCTCAAATAACAGGTTATGTTGCTTTCACTAAACCCAATTCAAAATTTAATATATTTCAATCAGAACAAATTATTTTTAGGGGTAGAGAAAATTTAAATAATGCTCAGTTAATTTCCCTTGTTGCTTAGTTATAGCTCTCACAGTAATTAATTAAATAATAACTAATTAAATTTCTGTAATTTGTCACTTTTGTATGTGTTATTTACTAAAAGTTGGTGTGTTGTGTTGTCTTTTTTTTTTTTTTTTTTTTTTTTTTTTTTCTTTAAAGGCTATGACTTTGTCATTTAGCCTCGTTTTTCCACTGAGTTTTTATAATTAAATTTTTCTGTGGTTGAAGGTATTCTTTTTCTTTTACATCTGAAAAAATTACATTTAAATATTAGTTACATAAATGTATGTTCATGTTAGAGTATAATATTAGTAAAAGTGGGATGTAGGGAAGTTAAAAGTATGATAGAGGTTAAAAGGAGTCTTCTCGTCATGGGTTTTATATGACATTTTTAACCCGGAAAGGGGACGACCACGGATGAAGAATCCCCGTGAATAGGTATACATAATTTTTCTTGTGTTTTATAAAAGTTTTTGTATTATGTTCAAAAGTCGCATAATTTTCTGTAAATGTCTGTGTTGTTAGTTTGCAAAATGTCTTTCACTGGATGTGTTTTATCTTGAAATGTCTGTTTGATTTTATTTAATTCTACTCTAGCATGTTCATATTGGGGACAATCTATGATGATATGGTCTATTGTTTCCTCAGTTCCCATGTTGCATTTAAGGCAGAGGGGTGTAAAATATTTCTTTTTTTGTATAATTTACTGTTGATGTTAGCATGTCCAAATCTCATTCTATTAATATTTACTATGTCATTTCTTTTCCATTTTATGTGTTTAAACCCTGGGTTGGGCTTTTGTGATGTCTAAAATTTTGTTTGTACCAAATGGCTTTGTTTGTTGATATTAGTTGTTATTTACTTTTTCTTTATAATATTCTTTCTGAGATTTTTAAAATTTTTCATGGGGGGAAAAAATGAATTTTTTAGCTCTATTCCTTCTATAACTGCCCTTTTTGCTAATTTTTTTCAACATGTTCATTATGGTTTATTGCCACTATGACCCGGAACCCACATAATATTTATATTTTTGCCTTCTGATAGTACTGTTTTTAAAATGTCAAGTACTAATCCGTCTGTTCTTTTGCCCCCGTTCACCCCGTCTATTGCTCGAACAGATGATAGTGAGTCAGTGCAAACTATGATATTATTTTCGTCTATTTCATTAACCCTCCAACTGGCAGTCATTTTTTCCTGTAGTGGCAGCATGTTTTCGAGCCTCGTGCAAGGGTTTTTTAAAAAATTTATTAAAAATATAAATTAAAAGTAAAATTTTATTGAAGGTATATATTTTTGTGTTCAGAATTAAACATATAATAATATTAGTATTTAAATTTGGCCTTAAAAAAATGTTGACTAAAAATTTTTTTCCATGAAATTCAAAATTTACATTTTTTTTTTTTTAATTTTGGGGGGACCATACCTAGCAAACCAAGTTATAGTAAAAAAACTATAAAAGTGAGATATCCATTTTATGTCAAATTTATTCTAGTTTCAGAAACACATAAGCATTTTACAAATTTATAAAACTATAATAACACTATATAACAAAAAGCAGCGATGCGCATAAATTGTGCAAATAGGGTGTATATGTAAGATTTTGCTAATAAAAGTTTTACTAATACAGTTTTACTTCAATACATGTTATATTGCATATTTTATTACTCAGAATGAAGTAAAACTATACAGCAGTGGGTAAAATAAATTCCATAAATAACTTTTTTTTTGAAGAGTCGAAAAAAGTTTCATTTTGTCATTACTCAAAACTTTTGCGAAAAATTTTCGAAAAATGTATTTATTCTAAAATATATTATTTGCACTACTGCAATATTTAACAATTCACCAAACACTAAACACAACACTATAACACAAATAAACCTACTAAAACTTACTAATAAACACGGACTCGTCACATCAACAACTCAGACGGCATCGACAACATGGCGGTCACATCTTTTACGTTCCAAAACTACGAACTTGGTACATTGCAACTACAATACAATGAGGAATAAAACTATAGTATTCCTTAGGCTTTTTTTCCCCGAATCCAATGGTGCATGAATCGAATCGATACGTTGCCGGAATATACTGTAATGAGTGATTATGCAAGGGAATGTTTGTTCATCAAAATTTTGATGAACAACAATCATAATTGGGTTGTGTTCATCAAAATTTTGATGAAACAACAGTTGGAGGGTTAATAAACTGCAATGCTTTATATATTGCAAGCATTTTTTGCGTTGTACGAGGAAAATGTGCTGTTAATTTTGTACATTTTTGCTATGCCGTGTTGAGGTATATAGAAGGCAATTTGCCCACGCCTCTAGTAGTCTTTGATGCATCCGTAAATACTTGTAAACAATGACCAAATTTTAGGTTAAGCATTTCATTGACTAATTGTCTCAGATAGGTTATGTTTGTTTCCTTTTTACTTTGATTATAATTTTCTAAGGTTGAGATACATTTAACTATTTTGTCTGTCATAAATAAGGGCAAGTCAAAATCCCAATATGTTGTGTTGTTGTCCATAGTGTGTATATTACACTATAATGCCTAGTATCCTTAGACTGTCTACAATGGGCACTTTTTCGGTGGGGAATAAGGAAAGGCGTTCTCAATTCATTATTTCTTTTTCTGGAAATTATGATGGTATTACTTTTACTAGCATTAAATTCAAGGCCAATGCTTTCAAAGTTAGTACACATGTTATTTAGGGTGCATTGCATTATTTCATGTAATATATCATTATTCTTACCGCAAGAATATATTACAATATCATTCTGCGTATTGTAAGCACTTTACGTTTCTTTCAATTGTACATTGTATGTCCGCTACATAAATAGAAAATAATAGAGGACTTAACACGTTTCCCTTTGGGGGTAAGCCCCTACATGTTTGTCTTGTAAAATTGGCTTTTGGCGTAATCATCTGTATTTGTCTATCCATCAGCCATTTCTGACAGTTACGTCACAAATCTTTTTGGAATCCCAACCTTTGTTCCATTTTTGATTTAATAATGTTTGGTATATAAACTTTGTTCATAGGCATTAGATACTATCTAACGATGTGTTTACAACTATATTTTCATTATGTGACCAAAGCTATGTTGACTGTCGCATATGAAGATTAAGAATGTGTAATCGGTTTACAGGCCTCGTTTTGTGTTATCTAAAATCCCAATATTTGGAAACTGGGTATAATGTTGTGCTTTTCATATCATACTAACCTATTCTAGTCTGTTTTTTACCATTAGTATTAAATATTTTCAAGCATGCAAGGTGATGGAGTGATATCGGTCTGTATGAAGTGGATAAATGTTTTTCTTTTATTTGGTTTTGAACAGGGGCTATTACTTTAAATTTTTTCCATTACCTCTGGGAATGTTACCATTGTCTCATTTTCGCCCAAAATCATATTGTATATATTAAGGTAAATATTTTTTAACGCTATTAAAGGCATATGTCTTAAACAATGCTATATGTTAATAGCCATCTGGTCCTGGGGACCAGTATCTTTATGTTTGGAATTTATAGTTATTTGTAATTTCTTTAATTAGTATAAGTATAACTTTCACTCCAGATTAATTATTTTGGTTTGTATTCCAAATTTTATTTTGGGCTTATAGTTCGGTTTCATGCGGGGAACATTAGTCTTTGTTTTTGTCTTGTTAACTTATATTTTTCATTAAAAACTATTACATAGTTCCTCATTATGATTGTTATATACTGACATGTTAATAGCAAGTTTATTGTTATCTTTTTAGTTTTTTTATATTATTTGCCATGTATAAGACGGTGGTATTTTTTTTTCACTAATTAAAATTACATATGTTTTTGCCATTGCATGTTTGTTTTTGCTAATCTAATTTTGTTTTCTCTGGTGGTATAACTGGGCATTATTGATAATTTTGAAAATTCAGTGGTGTCATGTGTTGTGTTTGAATTTAGAAAAATGTTAATCTTCTGTGAGCGACACCTGGCCCGGGAAACAGTCTTCATTCCACCAAGGTTTTTTGGTGAAGGGACTTTGCCACTTTTTATTTTAAATTTGGGTTGGGAAATGGGCTAAATTAGCTTGCATCTTCTAAAAAACATTGTTATATAAAAATTTTAATACCAAGGATCTTGTTTACATTTTCTAAACACTTTCTTTAAATTGTTTTTGACATTAACTTCAGTATATTAGTTCCCCAATTGGGCTTTTTTCATATTTCTTTTATTATTTGTGTACCCCAAGTGTAGTGGGGGTTTTCGGTTACGATAGCTGAAGTTTGAAATGTTATATAAAATTGGTAACAATGGTTTGCTTCCTACCAGAAAATCTGTTCCAACTTCCCAGTTTTTGAGAATTGCATGTAATTTAGGTGATGCCAAATTGTTAAGTCAATAGTCGAAGACTGTTGATTTATAGTGGGAATTGTTGTATGTAAATTATTAATTTAATTAAATATAAATGCTGAGTTTGAATATGCATTTGAAGATATCATAATACCCCTTTATCGTTTGCCTTTTTATCACTCAATATGGATTGGTGGGCATTAAAATCCCCACATAAGACAGATGAGAACCATTATCATTATTAAACTCTGTGGATCATTCCAATAAATCAGGTGTTATCTTTTTGTATGTAAGCATATATATTAAAATATTTGTATTGGATGTTCATAGTTGGTTGATTTTTATTGCTAAAACTTGTATAACATTGTCATTGTATGAATAGATTGTTTTGTAATGAATATTGATTTTGTGTATTTAGTAAATGCTACACCGCCATAGTTATCATTCCCTACACAAGTTTGTTAGTTTATAATTGTTGTCATTTAAATTGTCATTTTCGTTCTATCCAGGTTTCCTGTGATGACTCCAATGTGTATGTTATTTTTATCTAAAAGTATTTATCCAATGTTCGAAGAATTTTTGGTTTTAAAGATCTGCCATTTCCAGCACTGTAACATTTTTAATTTCACATTTGGTTTTATCCCTGAGGACATTTCTGTGTCAACTAGTTCGTAAGACTCGTGATGAGTGTAGGAGTCTTTGGTTACGGACTCTTGAGATGTTTTCATATTTTTATCAGTTGATTTGTTTTTAGATAAAGTATTTACCTAGGTACAGTGTACTGGTATTAATATTTTCTACCATTCATGTTTTTTTTATTGAGTGGCAAGATATATGGGTTGTGCTGTTAATTGTTGTAACGTATTTCAGCTAATTTTTCATGTAAGAGAATTCTTAAAATGTTCTCTAATTTGAGGGTCAAGTTTGTAATCTGGATGGTGTGTGTAATTATTGAAATTCTGTAATGTGAAGTGGTTTTTTATAGACTTTTCTTGTGTTTTATTGTTATCTGTAGGTTTGGGGGTCTGACTTATGCTACTGTGAAATTTATCAAATTGTTTTGTGTTGGGATTACTAAGTAATTTGTTATAAGGTTGATGCGGCTGATTATTATAAGATGTTACTTGGATTTTTCATTAGAGGTGAGTATTTATTGTAATTAGGTAGGCATGATTTTGTGAGTTTGTAAAGGGTCCACAGGGGTGTGTATTGAGGTTTTCAGGTATTTTTCAGTAATCTAGGGAAAAAAATTTTCATCCAATGCGTTAGTTCTGGGTTTGCGCATATGATGGGTTGGTTTTTTTGTTGTATCTTTATCGGATGTATTAAGTAATGGGATACAAAAATACTAGCGCGTATTGGAAGTCCGTTTCCTTAAATAGACTCATTGAGGTTTTTATTTTTCTCTGTCTGATTATAACTCAGGGCATTGTTTAGAGTTACTGCATGTGATCTGCAAAGCAGTAAAAATACATTTTTTATGGGATTTTCACATTGGATCGGAATGATACTTATTCTCCACAGCTGCGACAAAGGCGCTGTCTCTTCACACGGTGCACTTGCTACGTTGCCCATATGCAAAGCAAGCTGGTAGCATTGTTTTACTGGAAATATATATATGTTTCTACTTTAAGCCTTAGATAATTCATATTAAAACTACCTCTGGTAGTTCATCTGGTATCAAATGTTACTTTAACAAATTGACTAACTATTGACTCATCAGGATCTTTTATCCTTACTTTCGTTTTAATTCTTTGCACCGATTAGATGTCACAGTTCAGTTACCAAATCTGTCAAATATGTCATTTTCGGTTATATCCCGAGTCTATGTTTAACACTCCTATGGAGGTTTATTTTGTTTGAGGGTATCAAAAAACATTGTATTCAGGGAAGGATAAGGTGAGTTAAACAATTCATTGGGCAGAAGTATACAGGACTTATAATCTTACAGATTAACTGATAATTTTATACCTGAGCGGTTTTACTAGGATTATTTCTATGTGCATTTTTATGATTTGGTAATTAGGAATTTTACCTACTGAAAATGGATTTTAATCTTTTTTTTTATCTTTTACGTTTGAATTAGTACTTCTAAATGGTCCATGTTATGTTCGGGGTTGTAAAAACTCGTTGGATGTGTAATTCGTTTAGTGTGTTGGTGAGGGGGTTTTGTCATTATTAGAGGAATGTGTTTTTTCATTGTTACGTGCTAATGCTGTGACGCATTTTCGGTTTTGTGTTGGGGTTTGGTCTATAATGTTTAGGGTTGATTGTGTCTGTTTCCATATTTGTATTCTGCATTTAATTCAGCATTTAATGTTAATGATTCTGGAATTGTCATCATTTGTACAATAATTATGTTTTATTTGGGATTTCATGGCTATTTCTGTTTCCCTAATGTGGGCAGTATCTGTCCCGCCATGGCTAGACCTGTTGCTGTGCAATCAGGTCCAGCCTTACGGAAGCGGTGTGGGTTTGTATTAAATTGGATAAATGTTACTGTATGTCTAATAAAATGTATTTGTTTTACTTACGGTTTTTTTTTACACCACCTAAACTTTACCAGGTTAGTTTACATAATTACAAATTAGTTACAAATTACAGTGTAAGTTATAAAATTGCGTGCTGATACCGGTTAAAAACACACTTTGATTATTCAACCACAGATGTCTATTCAACGAGGTACACTACGCGACGTTGTGTTGTCTTCTCCTTGTCACTGTCATCATTTCATCATTATAACAAAGAGAAAACGCTCTTAGGGCTAGTGAAAGTGGACATGGATGAGGGTGAATGGTATTACTGAATTAAACTTCATACAGGTAATTGTGAATTTATATTTTTGTGACAATAAATTCAACGAATTTTCCTTTGACATGTTTGAGATAGTACAAACCAATGAGCACAAAATACACAAACAATGCCGCATTTGATATTAAATTATAGTGCGCCTGAATTAGCACCCCCTGGAATAGAACCCCCTCCCTACTGACGTCATTTTGACGTCACGAAAGGAAGTGCTAAGTGCGAAAATGGCCGTGTCCATGCCCTGAATAAGCACCCCCTTGGAATAGGGGGGGGGTCCTAATTCAGCGCCTGACCTTGTATGTGCTGATTTAGCACCCCCTTTGAATCAGCGCCTATACCTAGTTGATGTG
>NW_025787902.1:0-11977 GCF_021130785.1 Homalodisca vitripennis
AGTTTTACTTTTAAGTTAAAGAAGTTTTACTTACACTTTCAACATCAAACCCAATACTATTCTAAACCAGTTGAGGGTTGGGTTAGTTTTAGGTGAATTAAGTTTCATAAAAACAAAATAACTGTTAAAATAAATAAAAATATATTAATATTCATTTTGTAAAAAAGGATTAAACTCAAAAAGTCCAAAATATGGGCTATTGAAATGTTGAACCCGATTTACAATTTATTTTGTGTTAAAAAATAAATTTGTCACAGAAAAAGTTTTACTCTCTTTAGAAAACATGTGTGAAAGTTATAAAACTTTAACAATTGAATTACTAACGATGTATTGCACCTTTACTCATTGCACAAATTAATTTAAACAAATAAGGCTATTGACAATAAGTTAATGATAACTACCATTAATAGTATAGCAAGGGTAAATCAACACCTAGATTACTAAAAAAGTGTTGTATTAATTATATATCTCAAATAAATTTAAAATAAATCCTATAGGCATCCAATTGTACACCATAATTGATCACATGATCACGTTTTTTGATTAAATTGAAACATTTAATATTCATCACTATATTTCAAAGAATTGGCAACCTCTTCAACATGCAAATATTATAAATACAATATATAGTCGCGTAGGTTACTTAGCCAACCTTCAAATTACTTTTAACATCAAGCATATATAAATGTCATCTCTCGTTAAACCTACTACAACGCCATTTTTGGCGACTGCAACGAGAGCGAGTTACTTCCAAATTTCCTTTGTATTCTGTCAATTTCAAATTGATGTGAACATAATCGAACTGTTGCTTCAATATCTTCATTCGTGTTAAGCACGGCGTCCACTGCAACCGGCCCGATCCAGCCCAGCTCGGACTTTTATACTCTGTCAAAATGCATACGATCAAATGAAAACCCACCCACTGCGACCGGTTCCGGGCTGGGCTGGACCGGGCGGTCGCAGTTGGTGGGTGTCGATTTGATTGCGTGTATTTCGACTTCACAAAAAGGCGGGCCGGGTTCACTCCGGTCTAGCACCGCCCACTGCGGCCGGCCCGGCCTTTTGTGAAGTCGAAATACACGCAATCAAATGGACACCCACCAAATGCGACCGGCCCGGCCTATCCGGCCTCGGTCGGCTCTTCGGGTGCCGTGTGGGCCGAGTCTTCCCGGCCGCAGTGTGCGGGTGTCGATTTGATTGCGTGTATTTCGACTTCACAAAAAGGCCGGGCCGGGCCGCCCGCAGTGGGCGGGTGTCCATTTGATTGCGTGTATTTCGACTTCACAAAAAGGCCGGGCCGGGCCGCCCGCAGTTGGTGGATGTCGATTTGATTGCGTGTATTTCGACTTCACAAAAAGGCCGGGCCGGCTGCCCGCAGTGGGCGGGTGTCCATTTGATTGCGTGTATTTCGACTTCACAAAAAGGCCGGGCCGGGCCGCCCGCAGTTGGTGGGTGTCGATTTGATTGCGTGTATTTCGACTTCACAAAAAGGCCGGGCCGGGCCGCCCGCAGTTGGTGGGTGTCCATTTGACTGCGTGTATTTCGACCACAAAAAGGCCGGGCCGCCCGCAGTTGGTGGGTGTCCATTTGATTGCGTGTATTTCGACTTCACAAAAAGGTCGGGCTGGCCGCCCGCAGTGGTAGGGTGTCCATTTGATTGCGTGTATTCGACAAAAAGGCCGGGACGGTCGCAGTGAGCGCCTTGAATTAGTAACGGCAGCGGCGTTAAAAAAAATCAAAACTCCCGATTTTCTACAAAATACAAGCATAATTCCCGCCCTATTCAAGGCAGGTAAAATTCAAGCATAATTCCCGCTCTTCCCGATTTTCAAGGCTGCTGGACACCCTGCAGCTGTAACTAGTGATAGGATAGCTGATTGAATTCAACAATCGAGTGATCTTTACTACTTTTTATCTACATTCCTAAATCCTATGCCTTCACGATTTAAATTAACACGTGTTTACACTACAACACAGAACATGAGCAAAAAATAATGGTAAAATCAAAACGTAATTGTAATGCTGAAGAACTAAACAACTGGAACAAAGTGCAACGTCGCCGAGTTGCCTCATTAAGAATCAGCTAATATGACAATGAATGAATGAATAATATTTTATTTCCCAAATACAAATTAATAACACGTACAATGTATCTATATTACTATAAATCCTACATCCATTATTAACATAATAGATAATCATCTAAATATGGTAAAAAACGGCAGCAAAATATTCAATAATACTATTCCATCAGGGAAAAATAGAGTCTACATGGGCAAGTAGCCTGTGCGTAGAACCGAGCCATTATGGCAACGATATAGGAACGGATTTTTAGAAAAAAAAATTAGTTATATGTGATAGAATATTTTGTAATTAAGAAAAAATTAAATAGTAAAACAATAAAAGAAATACAATACATTAATGTTTATAGTTTTGGAGCAATCAGCTAACGATGACAACAAACCCACCTCTTTAAGCTAAAAATAAAGAATAAAAAAAAAAAATAAAAATATATCAAACCATAACAATCTAATATCTGTCGGATACAACTATTTCCTTCCAGGGGCAGCCGGACGCAACAATACATGACGCAATGACTGAGGGGTAGGTGAGGGGGGTCAAGGTCAGGTCCGCCTGTTGTACCCGGTCACAAATGAGGGCCTCGACTTCCTCGTCACTGAGACTGATAAGCAGCTCCGACACTTTCCTTTTAAAAGTCGATAATGCAGTTGTTTGAAAAAGTTCTACGCCTTCATATTTTAAGCACAAATTTCGGTAGAGTAGTTGAGAAATGTAATAACAATTAGTAGTTGAAAAAGATTTAATAAGATTGGAGGTAGTAATTCCTATGTTTCTAGAGTAAACTAGTGCTGTAATTATGAGTAATTGGAATAAATATTTCGGTAAAATTATTGAACGTGTGTATTAATACAGTTTTAATGAAAATTTGTCTGACCGTAAAAACTCTAGTCTCTTGGAATAGGGTACTGGTCGGGCAACGCTTACTCTTCCTAAAAGCAGCTTTTAATATTGATTTTTGAATTATACTAAGGTTATGAATTAAAGTTTTATTTGCTCCACCCCACGCAATAATACCAAAAGACAGAATCGACTGTACAAATGCAAAATAAGCTACTCTAATTTCGTTTACGTTCAGAATATTTGTTAACTCTTTAAAAGCAAAAATATATTTCCTTAATCTGTTTTTCAAATACTCAACATGTTCCGTCCATTTCATATGATTATCAAATATGATTCCCAGATATTTGTAGCTGCTAACACGCTGTATATTTCCACAGTTACAATTAGTGTTTGTGTAATTTCCACAAGAGTGAATGGTCAAGTCAGAGAGTACATAATCTGATTGTGTAGACAACGAAATTGGCATAAATTTAGTTTTTGAAATGTTTAGTGTTAAAATATTTTGATCGAGCCATGTTTTCACTATTGCCAAATCACTTAGAGCATTTAAGCGTACTTCATTCCAGGTCTTTCCCCGCGTTAAAATAAGAGTGTCATCGGCAAAAAGAACTAATTTACTTGTTATATTCAACTTAGATATATTATTGATATATAATAGAAATAAAATGGGCCCAAGTGTGCTTCCTTGGATCACTCCGTAATTAATGGGCATTTGATCGCTGTTGACACCACAGATCGTTGTTATCTGTCGCCTATCTGTGAGGTAGGACTGGAACCACGAAAGAGCGCCGCCCCGAACACCCACAGCCTTGAGCTTATCTAAGAGCTTATTCCTGTTTACAGAATCAAATGCCTTTTTTAGATCTAAAAAAATTAACATTAGACGCTCTTGACTTGCTATTGCTTGATTTATTTCTCTGCAGACATCGAATAGAGCATTTGAAATGTTTTTGTCTGACCGGAATCCATACTGATTCTTCGACATAATATCATGAGTAAAGAGATATTCGACCAGCTGTTCTTTTATATTTTTTCCAATATTTTAGACAAAACACTTAGCAGAGATATCGGTCGGAAATTACTTTTATCGGTATATTCGTCGGCTTTATGAATCGGTATAACTTTAGCTATTTTAAAAATATTTGGGAAAGTACCAGAACTAATGCTCAAATTGATTAAGTGTAGTAAAGGTTTGCAAAGAATATTTAAATTAAATTTAAGAACTTCAGCTGAAATGTCCATCGCAACCGGGGGCAGACCCTCCCCGCAGACCGGATACATGACGTAAGATGTGTTCCTCTGTGACAGTATGCAGTGTGAAACAACTGTTCTGTCGGTAGTCCTCGTCAGTCACAACTGGGTCGCCGCTAGGGTTAATGTTGTTTGCTAATATTTCGCCTACATTCACAAAGAAGTTATTAAATTCGTCTGCTACATTTTTAAACAAATCGTTGTTTACATTAATATGTGGACAATATTTTTGGATTTTAAAAACGTCTTTTTGTACATCCCTCCCTGCCAATTCTTTAATAATTCCCCAGAGAATTTTTGGATCTTTTCCGGATTGATCAATCTTTGATCTATAATAATTCCTTTTTGTTTGCTTGATCAAGTTACTGACATTTGCGCGTTGTGCTCGAAAGACTTCTCTGACAATTGGGTTAAATGGTTGTTTTTTTACCACTTTACTTAATTTATCCCGCTCACGTATTGCTCGGATTAGCTCATATGTGATCCATGGTTTCAATTTTTTTCTTCTCGTCTGTTCGTTTTTTACTACTTTTTTAGAACTTTCTATTGAGTTTTTGATATTTTCGCATAAGATATTAGCACAACTATCGACTTCCAGACAGTTCAGCACTGCCTCCCAGTCGGACTTGGCGAGGTTGTCAGTGAGTAGGGCATGGTCTACGTAAGTGCGAGGGGGGAGTTGAGTGTCAGTGTCCGTAGCAGTTTCTGTTATCGTAAGGGCAGTACTGTAATGGTCCGTGAAAGCCGTCTGGAAAATGGCGGCTTTCACCTTGATCATGTCACTGTATCGTACGAAAATATGGTCGATGCTGGACTGACTCTTTTCAGTTACTCTGGTAGGTTTATCAATACATTGTACAAGTCCCGCTTCAACACAGCAGTTTTTTATATTCGTCAATGTGTACATCATTTTTTAGTAATTCCAAGTTTATGTCTCCCAGTAATATGCACATTTTGTTTCTACCCATAAATTTATAATAATTGTGTAATCCTTCCAAGAACATATCCATGTCACTGTCAAAAGTCCTGTATAAAGCTAGTACATTAAAATGTTTGTTAAAAAATATAAAATCTAACGCAATACCGTAAACGTCCCCTAAAGCCACTTGTTTTACAGTTGAAGATAAGTGTTTCCCTACATACACGACCACTCCATCGTTCTTGTTCCGTTGTCTGTCAGTTCTGTGACAGTCAAACCCCTCCAGTCGAGCCTCCACCCCTCCCCCACCCACCAGCCAACACTCTGTCAAAACTATCGCATCCAACCGACATCTCAACGATTCTATAAATATAGCTAATTCATCAAAGTTTTTTGCATATGATCTTATATTGGAGTGGAAAATATTTAGGCTGCAATCCTCCAGATTAGTCGTAAAAAAATCACCATACTGATTTATATTCTTCAAAACTGAACAAGTGATGGTAAAAAGGTTAGTGCCGTCATCATTAACTACGTTTTTGGTTGTCATAAGTTCCGCACAGCCCACCTGCCCAGCCTACTAATACTAGCATATTTACAATTTTGCCTTAATTTAAAAGTTGTAACATGAAATGTATAATACTACTTGTAATATAACAGCATGATTTTTTAATTTACTCGGTCTTTTAGACACTTATCCTCTTATTTTAAATTTTAGTGAATTTATACTAAAGTGTAATGCGTCGCACAATGAATACAAATAATGGGAAATAAAAATGTAAAAAATAAATAACATTTATGAGTATTGGTTGTTATTGATATTAGATGTTATACATAATTTTTACTATGACGGTTAATGTTTATTATGACGGTAGATATTTTTACTAATTACACCATTTTGTATATTATTTGATACTTCCTAAAATAAAGATATTTCATTTACAACATTTAATAAATAATAAGAAATTATAATAATTAAACAAAACATTCCCTGTGAGTTTAAAAAACCAATGACAAAAAACGAATCATTTCCTAAATTTAAACAATAAAATTTACTTAAATAATAGTTATATATAACAACTAAATATTATATTTCTCACAACATATCTTACAAAAAGAGCACAAATATTTTTAAGTAATTAAAACAAAACTTACTTGTGGATTTAAAAAACATACAAACAAAGAATAACAACAAGACAGAGGACAGTCAACTTACTTAAGTAATGGTTTTAGTGAACAAAAATCTTTCTTTTAAATCCTAACTGCTGACACTGAATGTATTATAGACAGACAGAGATGCACATTGTGAAATAATTGCAGGTAGATAATACTCCCGATTATGAATCCTGAGGGATTCACAATCAAGGATAATACAAATAAAAAACAACCTTGAAATCTTTCTTACGCTTTGAACATCACTTGCCTTGCACTATGAATTAGTTTGATTTTTAATAGTTAATTAATTAAATTTATAATAAATAATACTGTTTATGAGGATAAAAAAGCTATGTACTCAATTAAACCAAAACAAAATTTAAGATTAAAATAATAAATATATAACTCTAATCTGTTATTCTTAAAAAAACAATCAAACTACCACAGTATCAATACTTGCGGTCACTTGTATTTGTCCATCTCCTCCATCTCCAGCACTCTGATGGCAGCATCCTCCTCCCTGGGCTTGATCAGGACCTTACCGTTGACAAAACCAGCGTAGTGAAGCTTTCCCTCTCGCCGCAGTCTTCTGGCCCTTCCAAGCAGCGCCTTGTTACTGGGGGTAAGGTGTTCATTAATAAATACACTGGTCGCGGGGAACGAAGCTGCGATATCCGAAGCCACAAGGTTTCTCTTGACTCGTGCGGCAGCCAGCGACATCTCCCTGACCATCCTCGATGTAAACTGCACGATGAGAGGCGGGTGTGTGTGCTTACGAGAGTACAGGCGAAGGCGGTGAGCAATCGACACATCTCCTCTGTTGTAGTCGATCCTGACGACACTTGCCACTTTCCCGAGGTTCTCGGAGACATCCTCCCCCTGCGTCTGTGGAATGCCGATAATCTCCAAGTTAGATGACCGCGAGTGTTGCTCCACATCCTGCAACTGAAGCCTCAAGACCCGCGACTCGTCTGTCAACAGTCCATTTTTCTGTTCGAGAGTAACACAGCGCTGCTCTAACTCATTCTGCCGTCTGTCTAAATTTTCCACATTGGTTTTCAGCGACCGAATATCTTCTGATAAAAGATGGATTGAAGATCTGACTTCATCAATTTTAATTTCCATGGAGGATTTTAGGGATTTTATTGCTTCTAGGATTGTCTTCTTATCTTCGTCTTCTGTACTTCGGACTGATGTTGTCGAGGTTGAATGTGGCAACACCGCAAGTTGAGGGGAGAAGTGGGGTGCAGCAATCGCCAATACTGCCAGGCTTGCAATGATAATGTGTCTTGTACTACAATAATAATATAACACAAGATATCTAATGCAAAACTATCAATATACAGTTCAGTGTAAACTTTGTGTAAAACAGCATAAAAACGGTAGATAAAGAACCTTTTGTTTCTTAACAGTGCAGTCATTGAAGCGAAAAATACGGTCTTACCTCCGAATTTTTTTACTGTGAACCGATTTGCATGAAATTTTGGAATTAGGCTCATCTTACCCTTAACTTCAAAAGTGAAAATGATCTGAACTCCGCCTATTATTTTTAAGGGGTGTAAACAACCCCTTAATGGAAAAATCGACATTGAGCCATTTTATCGCTAGAAAACATGTTTAATAGTAAGTGGTGAAATTTTAAAGTGTTTTATAACACAATTACCTCATATTAAAATCATTTTCAACCCCTTGAACATCTTACAACCCTTGCAAACAACCCCTAAATTGAAAAAATCACAAAAAATACTTTGGTATGATATAAAAAGATGTAAGTATAGAGTTAGTAAGATTTTATATTTTCTATAATAATTATCAAATTTTTAACCCCCTTTCACCCTTGAAAACTACCCCTTGATAAAAAAAATTTTAAAAATTTTTTTTTATAAAATGAAAAGGATTTAAATATTATTCCACACTCTCGAAAATGATTATCATATTCTTAAGCTTTTCTACCCTTAAAACTACCCCTAAATTAAAACAGTAAATATATTATATGATTACATATTATTTAAAAATAATTTAATTTAGAGTAAAAAATTGCCATTTATTGGATAAAATATTTACAAATTATACAAAATTTACTCAAATGTGTTATATATACATATAAGAAAGTTGGTATGTATTCATGCCTACGTTTCCAAAATATATGAGCCATATTATGTATATATATACACATTACAATAGTTTTGGGTCTCTATTATACTGCGTACTTTCACATTGCTCCAAATATTCACAGTCCGAAATTTTCAGTTACTAAGTAGAAAAAAATATGATAAGTTTTTTGACCATAACTCCTTCAATTTTCATGCTATCACAATTTATAAAAAACCATTGTAAAGTTAATTAAGAGACCTACAACATCCTTTATTGCAATATATAGTAAAAAAACCTTTTTCTCAAACAATGAAGGGTTAAAGGGGTTAAGAGAGGCTGTGATTGCGCTGCCACGCGCTCTTTAAACAATCATATTTCCGTCAATTTTTGTTTTAAAGAAAAATCAAAAAATCCAAATTGTTTGTCAGAAATATACCTACATTTTTCATACCTACACTTTTATTCGTATGTGTCGTCATTTTTGAGATATTATGAAAAAAGGTGGTTTTTTTAAAATTTGAAATTTTTTTTAATTGTGACTTTTTTGAAAAATATGTGTCCTGAAGCAGCACACATACAATCTATTAAACTCTTCATAATAAAGTTGATTCTAGGCGGAATACGATTAATTTTAATTTTGGTGGAAATGGCACTTATGAAACCCATTGATTTAAAAGAAAAAACATTAGATGCTCCTCTTATTTGCAATACAGCTCACTTGTTTTACGTGCAAAAGACTTTTAATAGTGCTCATTTCAAAGCTTATTTCAAGCACTATAAAAGTCTTTTTTTTAGAATGCCTAAAATGCATCTGCTCGCCGCTAGATGGCATTGACCACATCGATTAATTTCAGACAAAATAAAAAAACGGCTTTTATTTTTAATATCTAGCTTAATATTGCACTTAGAATACTTTATAAAAAACAAAATTGTTCATTGTTTTACCTGCTACAATTGTGTTCCTTATATAATTTTCGATAAAACGTATATTTTTGGAGATATTTGCAAAAACCCGATGAAAAACATGAAACAATTGCGAATTTTCAAATGCCAATAACTTGAAAAGTATTGGATTTTTCGAAAAACGTTATAGATGATTTTTTGCTTAAAATTAGGCCTTCTATCGATATCCGAGGTTATTTTGAAAAAAATAAATTCACTCCCGAGAAGGGGTGGCAACCACTCCCAGGGTGGTTGCGGAGTTCAAATCATTTTCACTTTTGAAGTTAAGGGTAAGATGAACCTAATTCCAAAATTTTATGCAATTCGGTTCACAGTAAAAAAATTCGGACCAACAATGCTTCAATGACTGCACTAGATATAGTGAGGTACATCTGACAGCAATACCTTGTGAGACATGTCCTGACTCATCAAAAGCTCCTCAAGCTTGTTCAACTCCCTCTGCAGGTGCTCCTGCGAGATACGGGGTGATGGAGTGTTTATGTTCAATCCTCCCACCGAGCCGCGCTCCTGGATATATAACATTCTTTTACTATCATCAGTCCAGTAATTACACATATGTATTTAAACATGTATACTAATTTTATCTTCATATAATACTCACTAAAAGACTATAAATACTCATTTATACATGCACAAAACTACTCCAACTAGACAATAAATTAAATCACAGGTCAGTGAAGCACACCGTAATATTTTAAGGTATGTGGCACAGTACAGTACATTATCAGTAATATTCAAAAACTTGCAAAAAAACACAACAAAATAAAGATATAAATAAACACACACACACACACACACACACACACACACACACACACACACACACACAAAACCAAGGTGTGTTCAGAAAGTAAGTACTGTTTAAAAAAAAACAAGTAAAACAATTTTTTTAACACAATTTTATTTCTACATGAAAGACCAAACCTTAAACTATTTTTTGACATACTTTCCACTGATGTTCCCCGCCAACGAATGTAGCCACGACTCCACGGCAATTTTCACTATCGTCGAGTTTAAAGCGTTGGCCGCCTAGCTCGCGCTTCATGTGCAGGAACAAGTGGTAGTCAGACGGTGCCAAGTCCGGGCTATAGGGTGGGTGATCAAACTGCTCCCAACGAAACTCTCAAACCATGTTTGAGTTTCACCAGCGGTATGTTGCCGAGCATTGTTACGGAGCAACACTATTCCGTTACTGAGCATTCCTCTCCGTTTGTTTTGAATTTTCCCGCCTTAGTTTTCTTAAGGTTTTGCAATACCTTGCCACATTAATAGTTTCACCTTTTGGGAGAAAATAAATTGAATTAATAAAACACCTTTCCGATCCCAAAAGACAGAGCACATGATTTTTTTGTACAGACATTGTCTTCTTGAATGTTTGTTTCTTTGGGGATTGGGTGCATCACCACTCCATTGACTGCTGTTTGGATTCCGGTGTGACATGACGGACCCAAGTTTTATACCTGTCACAATTTTGTTGAAAAATTCCTCACCATCATCACTGTACCTTGTGAGAAAAGTCAAAGCATTTCCGTCTCTCTTAATTTTGTGCAGGTCAGTGAGCATTTTTGGAACCTATCCTGTTTGCGATAACCTAAGCAGTCCATAACAATTTCGTACAAAAGAATGCATGAAATTTGTTGGAAATCGCCAGATAGCGTTGTCATAGTTAAACGCCTGTTTTCTTGGATTTTTTCGCCCTTACTAGATCATCGGTGACGAGAGAAGGCCCGACCGCTCTGATTCTCATCATGCACATTTGTTCAATCGCCACTGAACATTCTAATCCACTTTCTCACCATTCCTTCACACATCACGTCTTCCCTGTAATCACCTCAAAGTTGACGATAAGTTTCAGCTGGGTTCATATTCCTTGCGTTCAAAAATCTTATTACAGAACAAAGCTCACAATCGGCGGGATCACTAATTGGCTGAAACATTTTAAACGTTCAGAGAAAACAAAACATTACGTAGAACAACTAAAATGGCATGAGCTGATAGCCAGTAAACAAGGACGACTAGTGCGCATGCGCTGAACAACGATTGCAGTGCTATAGCGGCAGTAGAATGAAACAATACTTACTTTCTGAACATGCCTCAGTGTGTGTGTGTGTGTGTATATATAAGCCACAAAATTTACTTCACAAATTGCTTCAACTTTTTCTCAAATTGATCCTTAAATTTGTCAATCGGCTATCTTTAAACTTTTAACACGATTCACTCACAATACCTTAACTTGTTTTCTCCGTAAACACGCCACATTCTCTAGTGGATTTCTGCTGCACTATTACCTTCTGCTCACAGAACACTCCTCAATTTACACTTGGTGGAAGCGACCACAGCTCAGTCCAAACTGACTACATAAACTCGACGGTGACAAATGTAGCAGGCTAGATGTGTGATCAACTATTGTGCACACTGCAGACCTGCCACGTGTCTGGCAGTTATAGCGTGATATCAAAGATTGAAAAAAAACCACCCTTGTATATAATGTAAATCGTAATAAATGTTTAATAATGTTGCAAAGCACAGTTTAAGACTACTGGTAATATGTTTAGAACATGAGATGGATTACAAAATGTTATTTGATCTTTAATCCAAAACAATGACAGTTTCATATTTAAATGTAATAACCGGCGATGTAATTTATCTAAATGTAATTTAAAAAGGAAAGTC
>NW_025787903.1:0-12167 GCF_021130785.1 Homalodisca vitripennis
GGGTTTCCGCTGCAAACGTTATCAGTAGATATGGGTTGCGTTACGTTGAATTCTATTTCTTCGTGAATTTTGTTTGGCCGTTCTTAGTGACAATTACCAGTGCTGCCACCTGCAGCTACATCTTTCAATTCACTTGGAAAATTATTATGGAAATTTTTGTATTTCATAACAACATTGAGTGAAAAAAGGAAAATTCCCGAGAAAATAGAAAGGTTGAAGCGTTTCTTCTATATAAACTGTGTATTCACAAATATGTTATTAACAGTTTAGTTTGAATAATTATCAGTTTTTCGTTCACAGTCAAAACATTGACGGAGATCCTTTTACTTATCTCAAATGCGATAACAACTGTTTTCATTTCGCTAATAAACAGTTCGTTATTAGCAAATTTAATGTAATTTTTGTCCAAGTTCTACCTAATGTGGAGCACCGATGGTAACATGTGCTTGGATTGGAAATTTGGTAGCTGCAAATAATGTTTTGGCAACAGTGATATAAAAAGAACATGACTGAATTGATTTTAAATATCATAAAACATTTCTTGGTTCAAAAACAATTTATGTCATTTACACTTATTTAAAGAATCACATATATCAAACAGATCTCCCAAATTATTGTTCAAATCATTCATGGAACCAAACAGCAAAATTCAACTTGAGAATTAATTTGTCAACAAAATTTCTTACGATTGACAATTTTTTGACAAAAAGAATATTATATTGCATCAGTCTCATTTGACTATTTGGTACATGTTGAAAAGCTAACAAACTTTAGATGATGTTAAATAAAATGTACCGTAATAGTATAATATCTGACCCAAACTAACTTATTTGTATTTATGAGATAATTTCAAATAATATAAAGCTAAATAAAAAAATATATACACAAAACTTTAAAATATGTTTATTAGACAGTTAAGGCTACTCTATAGAATATGCCAACAAAGGTATTTATTTTATTCAAAAGTTAACGCATCAACACTTACAAAATACTACACATAACAACAGTGTAAGCCATAACATATTTATAAGCTTATGTTTTTAGTGTATATTAGGTTCGGAAAAATAAAAAGTGAATATGTGTATAAGTTAAACATGATTTTGGATTGATTCTACCTAAATCAATCAATCAATCAATTCATTTATTGCCAAAAACATAACATGCATAGGCATTCGTCAAGAAAATTATAATATCCCAACTTAAAGTATACACTACTGACAGATCAAACACAACAAGACCAAATCAATATAACAGGAGTGATCTACAATTTATTATCCTCAACGTATTCCCGGACACTGTAATATTCTCTCGAAATAAGAAATTTTTTTAGACGATTCTGAAATTCCCTATCGTCCACAACAATTTTCAAGCAGGATGGCAAAGAGTTAAAAAGGCGGATGCAGGAGTAAAGACTTTGTTTTTCAAAAAAAGATGTTTTATGGCAGGGTAGGATTAGGTTGTTTCTTTTTCTTAAGGAGTAATTATGGGCTGGATTAACGTTGACTGAAAAAAGGTGGGGATACTTTTTGTAAAAAGAAAGACACTGAAGGATATAAATGGATGGGAACGTAAGGATATTATTACTGCGAAAGAAACCTCTACAAGACTGGGAACGACTCAACTTGAAAATAATCCTTATAGACGAAAAAACATATCAAGTCTTATAAGTTTTTTATTTTATTTTATAATCGATTATTTTATAATTTCTATAGATTTTCGTTTTGTAAGATTTCTAAATACCATGAAAGTTTGTTGCAATTTGTCAAACATAGGCAACATTTAGAAATCATCGTACCATCAGTGTTGTGCAAAATAAACGAGTAAACTATAGTGCTTCTTGTTTAGGTTTTTCGAGATGACAGCCGTTGTTTAAAAATCTAGCGTACCTTCTTCCAACAAAGCCAAAAAGGCATATTTTGTTACGAGGCTTAGTTTAACTGTAAACACAACACAAGTTCGCTAAATCGTTCCAGAACGCGTAACAATAAAAGACACGAAAAATTACATGATTATTAGAAAGTAAAGTATAATTTAATTTAATTCACATATTTATAACCACTTTTTCTTAAAACAATCAAATAGATCAATGTACAAGTCTGACTGTCGGTCAGGTTAATATTAATTATCTAATTGAAAAACTGATCGTAAAGTCAATACTATGATTATTAAGTTCAGTTGCACTGGTAATCTATCACGGTGGTGTACCAACATGTCTACGTTAATAAATGAAAATCCCTTTACTTCGTGCTGATTGTATAGGGATCCTTATCTTAAAAATTGCTACTCACTGGATTTATAAATATTATTTTTAAATGTGTACAGAACAGAATTTTGTGATATCATTTATGTTACGTTTTGAAAAGATTTACTTTAGGTCGTGTCTAATCGAATAAGAGTTGCTACTAGTCTACAATGTTGTAAACAATCTTTGCTGCATTTTGTTACCATGGTTCCACTGATAGAATAGGCTATCTATGGATAGTGTCAAAAACAGTCTAATATTTCAGTATTTCTACGTGTTAAATTCATGTCTTTTATTGATATTCAATCCCTTCTTAAAATCGTTTTTGTATTCCACAACATATTTTTTAGTTTTACAACAGTCGTTATCAAACTTGGAACTGACAGTGTGCTATGGTTCCGATGAAGCGAACAATGTGGAAGTTACGCAAAGCTAAACAATGCCGGAAGTCGTCTTCTGCTATCAGTTTCGGAGTTATCGATCGACCGCTCCAATCGCGGTACCGAATGTCAACTAAAACATCACATTACTCATACATACAAGTTGTGGCAGTAAACAGCTGGGCGGGGCGCGATTGGCGCCGCATCCATGGAACATTGATCAGCGGATTGGAATTGTTTTAGACAGCACGACAGGTCTGGTCGTGTTCGGTCCTGTCAATTGTTATTAGGTTGATACGATCTCTACAGTTTCAGCTAGCTTTTAGGAAACTCATGATTTTATAAAAGAACTCTTACACCCCCCCCCCCCCCCCCCCCCCCCCCCCCCCCCCCCCCCCCCCCCCCCCCCCCCCCCCCCCCCCCCCCCCCCCCCCCCTCAATTTCTCCGCCATACTTTCTATGTAGTGAACCGTGGAAAATCGTGTATTACATTCTCTTTTTACTTTCATTTTCCACGATTCTTCTCGAATATAAAAAATTATTAACAGCTTCAAAAAAATAATGCAACTTATTTTCCAACGAAACGTTACCCACAACGCTTTATATATTTTATCCTATCACATGCAAATTTTTATTATCAGTAAAACCGATATTTTTTTGTTAATCATTCAAAGGAAATAACCGAAAACACCTCAATAAGCAAATACCACATAGTTCATGAATATTATATCTGATTTTAATAATATTTTGATTGTTGCACATTCAGACTGCGGGGGGAACCACAAGATTATAAGGTACTAATACAACTATGAACTTCAACTGTATTGCCTACCCAAGTACCCAAAGATCCGGTAGCTTTTTTTTATAAAACTAGAAAGAGAAGGGCATTTTTTAGCCATTTTTATATACATCGGTTGTCACTAGGCATATGCAAATTATTTATTCAAAAATGAAATTAGTAAAATATTATCTTTAGGTACAGTGCAATCTCGGATCAATAGTGGTTAAGAACAACTATGGTCACAGGCAGGTAATGAAGTTAAAATAGTTTGGGTCACCACCTCAATTGGTGCATGTATAAATTTACAATACTAATGATACCAGCCGAAAAGTGTTAGTTGTAAAATTAAACGCGCTCCCCGGTTTTCATTGTAAGAACTAACGCCTTATGATTTTAATTGTTTATCAATGATTTTGTTAATTAGTACAATCAAAAGATTAAAACACAAACTCCTCGCTAGATCGTCACAATGCCCGGTTTGCGTGTCATATAAAGAGTTTTTAAATTTTTATTAGAATACAGGGTGTCCCACAAAAAAGTAAGTGTGAAGCAAAAGCCCAGAGGTAGACGATCCCTAAATGTACCACAAGTAACGTGTTATCCGAACTGTTCAGTTTTAGATGTTTTATTTTAACTTTTGCGCGGGTTTTTTAGTAAAACATTTGACTGTGTAAAACAGTTCTTGGCTAAAATTGACGAAAACGTTAAAATTTAGCTACGTAAAGTAGCGGACTTCTTAATTTCTCTTGTTTTTTTCCTCTAAAACTACAGTGACTGTTAAATGTATTTGACGGATATAAATGCCTGCTCACCATACACCTACCCATGTTGTTTTGAGAAAATCATGTAAGATATGAATATTCTCAATAATTTTCAAAATCTTTGAGGGTAAATTAAAAATAAACATCTTGTAATGCAAAATTTTAGGGTATAATAACTGATATAAATGTAAACATTTATAAAGTATGTCTGAGAAAAAATTACAAGTTTTTATTTTTAATTTACCCACTCAAAAGATGTTGAAATTGTTGAGGATTTCATGTTTTTAACATGATTTTTCAAAACTCACATAGGTATGGTAAACAAATTTATTATCTGTCAAATAACAATTTAGCCTATAAACAGTCAGTTAGTTGGTATACCTGGAATTTCGTTGGTTTTGCCACAAATGTGTGTACGTAATAGGACAGTGAGGACACCTCTTCATCTAAGATTACAACTTGATTCTATAGTCTAGGTGTTCTCTCATGTCCAGAAACGATGGAACGGAGTTCGTTTTGAACTTCTCTCGTGGCTGATTCTTTTGGAATCTCCCCAGACGGACGTTGGACTTTGGATTCCAGGAATCAAGTCTGTGACAGCATCAGTTTTGACAGGTGAAATAGAGCTGGAACATTCATACTGAAGAACTGTGTAAAACTGTTACGACCTTATATTTAATAAACGGCTCATCCCTCCGGACGTCCTCATTATATTTAGTAAACATGCACACACCGTTTTGTGAGGGTTTTTTACCAGACTGTCTTTGTAAAAATTTATAATTAAATTCTAAGTATGTAACTTAAATATAAAGTGTTATATAACCACTTTTTGCAAAAGAATTGTGCTTTCAGGACTGTGTAACTATGAAATTTAAAAAAAAAAACATTTCTTAGTTTAAACAATACAAAATTTAAACAAAATATAAACAATAAAAACTAAATTTGCAAGTAAAAGCATGCACATGGTATTTGACAACATTACAAAAAATCTAAAAATTCAGAATAGCCAAATTGTAGGAAAATTCCTGTTCAGAAGACAGAAATGAATAAATGTTAAACTGTAGGGCTATATTAATGATTGTTTAAATAATAATTTTATGAATAAGTACACATTTGAGATATTTTCCTAACTTGCGGAAATATATATAACACCTTGATAGTAACAATGTTCTTACTGTTGTTTATTTAACTAAATATAGTAGCAATACAACATTTAGAATAGCCTACTTGTTGCAAATGTTGCCATGAACACAGACAAATCATATTGCAGTAAAGTATTTGAGCAATTCATAATAATTACGTTTATATGGAGGAAAGTCAAAATAGAGATTTATCTTTTATAAACAATAATTACATGCAATAAATATCTTTTCTAACAATTAGTATTAAATAACAACGAATTGAAACAAAACGAAGGTCCAAAATAGAAATGTAAAACAGCGAAATTAACACGTTCGTATCTGAGCAACAACAAACCACGCAAAACACTTCGCCGGAAACAACGGCATGAATGAAAATTCTAAATACTAATATTTGGTACAGAATTATAAAAAATAAAAATCGAAAGACCACTAAACACAAAGATAAACTCCATGGGCTTTCGAACAGTATAGGTTATAATGCGATTTTGAAACGGTATTGGCATCGGCAAAATGAGTTTAAAGACATGAATGTTTACGATCCAAAAAAATTTTTTGATGATGACGTTTAGTGCATGTCAGAAGTCGTCAAAAATATTTATTATTGGACGCATTGGAAGTCTAAAAAACTTGACTGTTTAAGTACTTGTTTAACAATGCATCCGTAAAATTTTTTTTTACTAAGTTGTTTATGTTAACTGTTCCTTGTCTTTACCACTGGCATTTACTTGTTCATAATAAAAGTTTTGAGACGTATTGTAAAAATAAATATTGTTCGTGAAAGACTGCTGTTCTTTCTATATCTTAATTTATCTGACTTCGCGCATCAGCTGAGCTTAGTCTCTTGACCCAGTCCAGCAGGCTGACCTCTTGACCGAGACCGCGGAACCGGAACTGGATGTGGAAACAGTTCTGGTCTTTTCGTTCCTCTTGTCTACAGTCTCAACTGCCCAATCATTCATCTTTAAAAGCTTCATAGCTTACGTTTCATAATCATTATGCTTGGAAAGTTCACAGCATTAAAATGATAAAGGTAGTTTTATAAGTAAAAAATTCCTTGAGACTTTTCTATAATGAGGGGTTACTTAAAACTGTTACCATATTTATCACTATGTATAAAACTAAATTACGTATTGTTAGTCTCACTACACGCTCGAGGACGGCTGGACCGAATTGGCTAATTTTGGTTTTGAAATACATCCAGGAGGAAAACAGGATTTTCCTGACATTTGCCATCTGTTCAGTGAATACGAAAAAAATCAGAAACACTACGTTTCGAGATCTGCAAACTGATCTCTTCTTCAGGTAAATAACTAGCCTAACACATAATTTTCCATGTTATCCTTCACAATCCTTACATCATAAAAAACAAACTTCAAAGTATTTCCAGAAGTACAAAGAAGGATAACAAAAGGTAAAAAAACATTTGGAAAATCTTTTCAGAATATTTAATAATTCTGGAAAATAATTAAAATATATTTAATTTAACGTAAACAAAACTAACTGACAGTGTTGGCAGTTTTTCAGCTAAGTTTCCGCATAAGTGGCAGAAACATTTGTTTAAATTTAAATTTTAGAAAATATTGAATACAGTGCTGAACAGTAGTTTTATGCAGATTGCAAAGACAAAGTTATTAATCAAATTTTTATTTTAGATTGTACCAGCGACAAATACACCATCCAATGTATTGAAAAATAATATTTAAACGGTGTCCTAAAAACCCATCTTGAAGAACAAAACTGTGAATGTTAGTGAACATAAAATTGTCGAAACTGATTCTCCCTTCAAAATTGAACCTGTAAATTTAAAGTAAAAGAAAAGAGGTGCCACACCCTTCCCCCTTACATACAAAAGGAGAATACAAGTAACAGAAATTAGATGCAATTTGACTAAAGTAGTCTTTTTAAACATACGTTATGCACACATTTCCTTGATCGAGTAAAACATCAACTCAACAGTGGAACCGTAAATAACTTAGAGCGGAAGCGAATGTAATCGGTCGTAACAGACTCTTTTGACACAGCAGTAACTTTTCAGGCGTACGTAAGTTATATATTCTTCTTTATCGTAACAAAAAAAAAAAACAACTATCTATCACTTTTGTACTTGAAAAAAGTTAGACATAAGTAAATTTATAAAAAAACCGAAATCAGACGCTTTTTAATCGAAGTTTTTTTTTATATATTTTCCCGATCGGGGCCACAGGACAAAGCCAACAGTGTCACTTAAAATAACTTAGACAGAAAAATTAATTTAAACAGACAGAAGTTGATACTTTGCTGACCAAAATTAGGTTTTCCCTAAACTCTTGTGGTATATATTTATTCCATTCAGCAAAATCTAAAATAAGAACCAGCCAAAATTTTATTTACCGTTTTTGAGCTCCTTTCAACGATGGATACAGAAATAATTGTAGGCCTATACACCGAATTTTGTCTAAAAAATTGTTGGTTTCCATCATACTACATCATAAATGCTTTCACAAAGAAAGCTATGGCCTTCGTTTTTGAAAATTGCGTGTGAAGCTGGGGGTAACTGTTTGTAATCAAATTATGTGGAAGCCTCCAAATCAAGCACAGGTCGCTGCTTGGTGTTCTAGTCACTCGTCCTTGCTTGATTTCAGAGGCGTCGGTATAACCACTCGACTAGAACAATTTTTAGGACTTAAACTCAATCTATAAGAATAAAATGCTGAAATATAAGGAAAAGTAACGATTATAAAGAAAACTCTTCAATGCTCGCGGTGAGTAATCTTAAGATTTTTTAGCTAAACAATCTTTATTTATTGTGAATAAAAATAACTACTTTTTCATAAACATATTCAGTACCCGTATTACCATTTTTTTGAAAGTGAAAACTTCTTTAAGGCGCGTATGAGCCGTTTTGGATAGAGGGTAAAATCCCTCGGTTCGCGTCACCGACAAGAGCTAATGAAACTAACCTGCATGAAA
This sequence comes from Homalodisca vitripennis, assembly GCF_021130785.1. Lineage (NCBI taxonomy): Eukaryota > Metazoa > Arthropoda > Insecta > Hemiptera > Cicadellidae > Homalodisca > Homalodisca vitripennis. The sequence continues at coordinate 8,256 of NW_025787903.1, forward strand.
AAGTCAGTCTCGCTGTGTTAAAAACTGTTCCCGCGGAGTAATGAAAACAGACATGCGAAAATCAGTGACCTTTTACGGCTTCCTCTCGCGATTTTAAAAGTGAAGCCAAAGTCGTACAATTCTGTATAGATGCGTCAAATTAAAGCTCTTAATATTGGCAATCTATTGGTTACATTTTTAAATATTAAAAAAATTACGAAATAATTTTGATTATTGTTCACCTTTTACATAGCGTTTAACATGGACAAGAAAAAAGTAGAAAGCGAGGATTCTTTTTTATTTTTTTGGTCAGCACCAAATTTGTCAGCGAGAAAGTTGTGTGAAAATAGATGCATATTTTTTTTTGTAATTTATCATTTTTTTATTGGAAGTTTAGTTTAGCCTGTATTAAGCGTATGAAGTGATGAGTGAACGTTTCTTCTGCCGTAACTGAAGTTGGCGCATTGGCTCACTGATACCTAGAATTAACTCAATAAATTAGTTTATAGTGCAATAAAAAATACCTTTATCGAAAGAACCAAAGTTAATTTAAACTAATTTAATTAGTTTTTAAAAAAATTGTGGGTTTAATTGTTATTGCAGATTAAATACCTTATCCGTAGCAATAACTGCATTATTTACAACGGTGTTTCAACTCACTGTTTGTTCACTTCGGTGTTTATTACACACTTGTATATCTATGGTTTAACTAACTATTAATATTGAGCAATTACAACATATTTTTAAACAGAAAAATGAATAATTGAAACAACGAATATATTTTTAAACATTTTTAATACTTTGTACGAATATTTTGTAGTTAAAATTTAGCTATTATTCATTTTAATTGACTGTTTTTAATATTTAAACCCTTCATCATGAAATGAGTATTATTACGGTATAAGATTTATCTTACAAGCGTGGTAAAAATATATTTCTAGTTATTTGATAATATATTTTTTCCTTTGATTTTAAAATTGGAAAATTAAAAAACGCGTCACATTTACAATTAACAGATGTACTGCCTACTATAACGTATTGTTAAATTACTTCTCAACTTAATAGTTCCGTTTTCACTTCTATCGGCAGTCCCACGACTGCTAATTTTTTAATCTAAATAAAATGCATATTTATAAATATTGACATTATACACATATGTCTGTAAAAGATTAAAAAATGTACAACAAGAAGGACCATTTGAAATTTTAACTCTCATAATCTTAATATAATAGGAATTTCAACTATTTAAAAAATTGGAAAATTGTTTTATAAGGAAGTTTATTTATTGTTTAAAAATATGGTAATATTCTTCATAAAATTGTAATGTTCCATAATTATGTCTGAAATTGATTCATTATCTAAAGTGATGTCCACTGCATTCCGTTGCCATTACAAAGAGGAATAAATTCCAAGAAGACACAGAAAGCCGACGGAGCTTTTTTCCCAACAACACGCGGCGGTGTGCCAGTAGCCCAGTAAAGCCACGGATACTAGAACACGGTAGGGGTCAAGCGCAGCCTCTGCCGCGACTGATGGACGTCAGCTGTTTCACCAGGCTGCCACTGGACGGCCTATGTTAAAGCCGCTGTTGTTCGATACTAACCTTTTCTTTTAATGGGGACTTTATATTACTATTTGTATTTGTTTAAAATGCGTGGGGGTTATGTTAGGTTTTATGATATAGGCATAAATCTTCGTCTGGGGAATAATAAGGCTTTCCTTTTGTTTAAAATGTTTTGTTTGTATATCTAGATCTAGGGGCCGGTGGAATGTTAGTAACAAAGCCTCCGAAAGAAAACGGTCTAACCTTCTTCCACCATCTCGGAGGTCACTAATTTTTTCATGGGATAAGGAGGATCCCCCAGGGGCTTAGGCCTAATTAGACCTGGTTGGGTACGGAGTAAACCCCGATAAAATTCTGATTGGTTTTATTCTATAAACTTGATTAATCACCATTTCTCACAATTTCCGTTTTCTTATATTTACCTTTTTCAACAATCATAACATTTTTGATTCGCGTACATACTTAGACAATTTTCTTCATTTTTTTGGTGTTTTATTTGCTTTCGTCACTTCCAGTACGTTTGTGTTTTGGTAATAGATTGAATGGTTCTAAGTTTATTAAGTGGAGTGATTTAATTCTAATAAAACGTTCGTGTTATTACACAAAAACACTTTACTACAAAAATCATCTATTTCGGGGTAGGTACTTCATCTTGATTTTCATTCTTTCAGAGTTGTGAAAACTCTAATGTCCTTATTTACAGAACCTCCATGGAACCTTATAAAATTTCTTCCTCCATTCTTACACACATATTTGCATTACTTTTTTCTGTTGGCTTCATTAGCGATCCTCTTGATAAAGCATACAAGGCAGGGGTTTTTTCCAGAAAAGGTAACTTGCTTTGGTACAAGCTTCCATACAAGCTCGCCTTTTTCAGGTTCAATCTTTTTCAGGTATATATGCCAAATAACCGGCAATCATTTCAAGTAACTCACCGATTTTCTGAATAAAGCTCTAGGTGGGCGTTCCCCATTTAAATGACTTCAAAATGGTTCTTTACCAGACCCATTTTTCACGGGCAGCTGTGAATTCTTTGAATCATCACTGAATATCTTTAGCAGTCTCGGTTTCTTCTTGTAATGTGGTCTGTAGGCTTGTCCATCTTCTTGTGGATGTTGGTCTTGAGGCGGTCCATCATTCTTGAGATGATACCAGACCAAAATACTAGCGCTAAGCGTTTTAAAACACATTTTTCTTTGGATACAGTTTTCCACTGGTTAATTAATTCACTTGCGGCTTGCGGGATCAATAATAAGTTGTTTTGAATCCTTTGAGTTACTGTAGTAGGCAATGGGTGGTCGTAAAACCTCCCTAGCACACACGGATTTTAGAAGAAGTAAACTTTTCATGATGTCCTGGTTGCACCTTGAAGACAATCTACGTAAGTATAAACCTTCTGCTTTCAAGTCTTTATACAAACCACGAAGATTTTCCTATGGAAATAAGAAGCCCTTTCTGTGACATGGAAAGGAGAATTATCGGATTTATTTTTCTTTTGTTTTCTCCTGTTCTATTCTTTTTCTGCAAAAACTTTTTCCTTGGGACCTTTTCTTCAGAGCTTGTCCATCTTGGATTTCTCATGGGCTTCCTTCTACTTTACTTTTTCAACACTTTACTTTTTTTAATAACTTCTCATAGGTTAGGGACCTAACTTATTGGAAATTTGTCTTAGTGCATTGTCCTGCTCAGCTATGCAGTTACCTTAAGCACCTTTTCAAATTGTTAGTAAACGCATTTCATATGGGGGACTCCTTGAGTTTAAACACATCAAAACCATCGTTAATTGTTCAATTTCACTGTTTCTACCACGTGTTGGTTCATCTGGGAAAATTATAGGAAAAATTGCTTTCCCATCAGTCAGAGAAAAGAGTTTCTCATGCTTTTCGCCACATTTTGCCGTCAGTGCCAGCCACTAACAAATGTTGCATGGTCAATTTCATGGGCGCCGTACTTAAGGTTCCACACATCCTTGAAAACTTTTGTTTTTCTATCAGTTTCATAAATGGCTCCTTAGTAAATAATTTTCCACTTTCTAGTTCATAACCATCGTCAAGGAGATGATTTCTTAATAATTTTATTGCATGAGGCACGTCACAAAAGACCCAAATTTTTCTGTTTTCATTAGCTGGATTTATCATGTAAGAATGTTGCCAGTTAATTCCCAAATCAGATATTGTTTTTCTATTCGTAGGCCCCATGTCACAAACTAGCGCTCTGACTTTAAAACCAGTGCTTTCAATAACTTTTATGGTTTTTTACCAAAAGTTCTTTTGTCATAACAGTATCAAAATTATAATAAATGGGTTGCATCCATTTTCCTACTAAGCTTGTTATCAGCACTACCTGGACATTATCATGTGGTCCTCTAA
>NW_025787904.1:0-11385 GCF_021130785.1 Homalodisca vitripennis
CTGTGTAACTTGTATTATAATTCATTATTGTTTCTGAGAAAAGTAACAACAAGGTTCTATCTTTACTAACAGACTAACCTAGAACTTGTATAACATCTAAACACCTTTGGAATGTTTTCAATTACATATATAGCCAACGATGAGTTTTTAAAGAATATAAATGTTTTTAATATTATTAAATAGACAAATACAATTTAGTACAAATTTAAAGTAGTTCATGATTATTGAAACGCTCGTAAACACTTTTTGTCCTTAATAGTTCAAGCATAGAACAAAGATAAAAAGGATATACATTAATAGAATATAAACAGAGTTTCATAAATTGAATACTGATGGAATACTCTACTATACCCATACTAGCACATTACCGGCTTAGGTAATGATCATAAACCTTAATCTATCTTAATGATATTGAATACTTATTTAGCATTATTTCGATTAGGAGATATAAGGAAATTGAACAAATTTTCAAATTTCAAAAAGATTATACTATATAGAAATATTATATTTAAAAAATATATATATATACCCTATATTTAGATATATATTTGTTTTGTTATAATTCCTTGTGCCTAAAATTTAATTTGTGTATACCTTTTTCCAAGATATAACGCTATTTTTCCACTCAGTACCTATAAATATAGCTTATTTTTCACAGTTTTTTTAAAACTAGAGTTAGTTTTTTTTAACAAACTTTTTTAATCATAAAACATTTTCAATTTTGTACGCAATTTGTGATATGGGAATAGTATCTAAGACTTTACATTTTTTTGCTTTGGAAATTTTAAAATAATTTAAATTGAATTCTAAAGTCATAGCTAGTTTTATAAAATTAGAGATAGTTATTTTCAACAACCTTAAACGTAAAACCATTTTCAATTTTGTACGGAATTTTGTATGGAATAGTATCTAATATTTTACATTTTTTTGTTATATGGAAATTTTAATATAATTTGGAATTGAATTCTAAAGTCATAGAACAACGTTTAAAAATACAACCATGCATGATATTATTTAAAGCTTGTTGATCGTGAGATATTGAAACAAAGTTTATATTTTGGTTGAGGATACGTATCACAGGAATAGCAATTGTAATTAAATTACACCTGTTTCCTGCATAAAGAATATTTTCTAGCCACTAGATATTTAACACTTTCTGTGTGATCTAAAATGAGGTCTTAAACCCTTGGTCTTACACTACGAGTTTAAAGAAATTGAGTCATAGTGACGGGGATTAGTAACGTAATGCTACTGTTTGTGTTTTAATTTGTCATTTTAACCTAAATTTTTAATAATGTGTACTTCTGTTTAATTTTAAAAACTATTCCACCGTTAAATTCTCTAAAAAATAATTTAATATTTAAAACGTAAACAGATGTGTGTCACTACGGTCCTGGAAGAGTATCAAGTAAACGAGCACTCAATGAAGGTAATTATATTTTTCGAATACTTACTTTCGTTTCAGTGATAAGTACAAATACATCAGTTGAAGAATTTTAGGACATCTGGAAGCAATAAAGGTTAACAGATTTTAATCATTGTTATCAAATTGTAAACGTTTTCAAAAAACTATTGCTTTAAGTCGTCTATTCTTAAACAATTTGTTCTTAAACACACACGGGCATGTATTATTGTTGCTCCCACACTCTTCAGTAAAAAGGGCAAAGCGATGAGATTATAGAGAACAAGTTGAGCAAGCAGCCAAGCAGTTAACTCAACCTCCTGGGATGGCAATCTAAGCGAGATTTTCCTCTTTAGTTTATCGACAAAACAAGATCATGCTTCCTGATGAATTCAGCCTTTTAGATGCAGTATTTTAAATATAAAAGAACATAAGGCATATTTACTTTACAGCATAACATTCATGAGAGAGTAAGAAAATCAGAAACTTCAGTCTTCAAATAGTTTGCCTTGAAAACCTTTTTGTTTACTTTGGAAAAGGTTCAGTTTAAAACGCTCGTAACGATTCGTAAAGAAATATAAAAGCGAGAGAATAGTTCCCTTTTAACAAGGATTAAAACTATACTTGAGTGCACGTCATAATACCCAAACACAGGAACAATCCATTGTAAGTCTTTTCTAGCTTTTCCGCGATTTTATAAAAATGTATCGAATTAAATCAATCATCGTTTCTACCATTTTAGTTGTACATGAAATTGATGGAAAATATTTTTGTAAATAAATACTATTATTGATAACCAAATGCTTGTAGTAATATTTATTTTTTTCTTGTATTTCTACCTTGGTGGGAACATGGAGAAAGAACTTGTATGGTCAGCCGAGTGACAACATGGTCTATTGGTTCACACTCATCACGAGGAAAGTCTGTGTCATAGCAACGGCAGCGCCACCCGATGTCTTGATTTACACGCTATAGACTAACCCGCACATGACTGGGGCATATTTTGTTGCATATTATGATTGGGGGCGGGGGTTGGGAAAATACTGTATTGAAGAGTGAAAAAAAACCATAAGAGACTTAAAGATGGTAACGGTTTTTTTTTTAAACAACGGGTTCACAATTCACTTGCCTGTAATGATGGAGCAGTTGCGCAGAGTGGTTAAACCCTACTGAGAGTAGCGGTCGGGTTGAAAATATAAATTAAATTTGGGGATGTCTTTTAGGTGTATGGGGAAAAAAAGTTTAACTCTCTCTCTTATCTCCCGTTAGACAAAGGGGAGCATTTACATTAATCTATAGTATTATATAAAAAGTCTAAATGTTCTCTGTCTGTGTGTTAACTCAAATCAAGCGTACTATTGGACCGATTGTATTTAAATTGTTTACAGGAACGAGCGTAGTCGTTGATCGTCATATAAGTTTTTTGGTAACCATCATGGCAATGAAAAAAAATCTCTGAATAGATAAATTTTTAAACAAACTGAATACTGTGATATTGCATTTTAGTATGTTACGTAGTAATACATTTAGCCTAAGCAGTTCCTTACAGGACTCTATTATCTTTAGAGGAATTACATTTTGCATGATATTTTATTAATGTGTAGTCAAGAATGAGGAATTCCATAATAAGATTTGGTCTGTATTGTGTTATTGTTACTAATCACTAGGCTGCCACAATGTCCTTTTAACTGCCGGGCGGTTGTAAAACAGTTTTCTGTTGACGGATTGTTTCCCTTTATATGCTCAAAGATCAAAAAGAGCTAGAAATTAGAAATTATGTACGTAATCTCAGGAAAGCCTGTTACGGCAAAACATCGTGAGAGCGTCTTGCATGTTTAGATTTAGGAGTAATACCCTTGTCTAAATGTATTTACTGTATATACGCGAATAATATGATACTATATTCCTATTCACATATGTATTAAGTTGGTTGTTTACTAGTTTCAAACGCTCAAATATATATATCAGTGATAAAACTGTATAATTAAAGGCTGATATTTGTGAGCCTGGAAACAAACGTAAAAACGTTTTCTTTTTTTAAATCAGTGGCTTACCCAGGATATCATATATGTCTTGTTATATCAAACGATAAAACAAAGTGACTATGGAAACAATTTTTAATGTTAAACCAATGCCTGAAAACTGATGATTCAGTTATTGGAGAGGAATATGTTCTCTGTATTCTTCGAAATAGATAGTCTACATTATTGGCGTAAGATACGAGTGGTATCAATTGACACTGGATATTTTGGTTATATACCGCTATTACATTTCACGCCTTAATAGATGGTTAGGCCTGTTGTCAATAACATACTTATTTAGATTTATATTGCACCTACATTGTGTTTGTTTACATTTGTTACGTCCACAAAACATTTAATATTATAGCAACCAATGTTACATATAACTTGTAACCTTAACTCAAGTACGTAGCAAGTTATATACTAGTATGTACTTATACTTTTTCCGATAGGTACAGGTTTTTCTCTAGTAATTTTACTTTTCAATTTACATTTCTAATATCAAAGCATCCTGTCAAATACCAAATATTTCTTGTCTATATAAATCTCTTCATAGCTGTATGCAATTCACACAAGTCTATGACTGATGGGACTCATATATATGATAATAGCTCATATCATGATTACCGAAAAATTGTATATATTTTGTATTGATTTTTCCCCATTGGGACAGGCAATAAAATAAAAGTCAATTTATTTCGCTAAATGATCAGCCAATAAATAAGGTCAGGTGTTAAAATTTATTAAGATAATGGATAGTATCCTAATCTTTTGTAATTTATTTTATATAAGTTCCAGTTATTACGGAACTACGGTTCTTTAGTTACAAAATAGCATTTATGGAAATTTTTAGTATATGCTATGACAGCTCTTTTAGTTACCCACTGTCTGCAAAAGAAATTACACACACACACAATGAAGAACTTTATTTGAATTATATCACTGCTATTACGAATAAGGAGGGAAACAGTTTAACGGTGATAAGATTATAATATAAAAAATTTATCTATGACTATACTAAAAATTATGCATGTAACGTAGGTAAAAGACATATGATTGATAAAAAAAAGATTTTAGAAACCGGTTTATAAAGAGGGCTATTCAGAAAATAATGTTAACGTTTTGTTAATTATTAAATGACCAAGAACAAGAAAAGCGTATTTCTTGATATACATGTGAAAGGAGGGAAAATAAATCACTACATTTATACATAATTCTCCATACAATGTCAGGCACCTTATAATAATAGTGGATAAGCTTTGAAATTTCGTGTTTGTCATTCTGACCGCTTTTGATGCTCTGCCACTCTGATGACGTGTACCTACCTGGAGGATCCTCATCACAACTCTGTGCTGTATATCGAGGTCTTCATTTTGTGAAGATGTGAAAATAATTTGGAGCAAGATCAGGAGTTGTTCGAGGGATGAGGAAATACTGTTCAGTTGAACGAGTTACGGTTTTGCCGGTTGTGAGGTTAGACATTGTCATGCAAATACAAATTTTTGGATGACAAAATTCTCACCTCGGCGCTTGTTTTGGATAGCTCTACTAAGATTTTGCAATTTTCGGCAGGTACCGCTTACAGTTTATTGTTTGCATCCATGGTTTAAAATCATTTAAATGTTAACTAAAAAAAAGGTAAGCGCGGAGATGTTGTACTGTGTTGGACTCCAAGAACGAGCACATGCGATTGGCGTGAGCCTGGAAGACGGTCAGGTGTTGAAAAGTTCCTTACTTTCTGAATAGCTCTCGTATTTGACACAAGTTTGGTTGGTTCTCGCAGAGCTGTAATTTCTGTATGATTATGGTGAGAATTGTTAAAAGAGCTATTACCGAATAGACACGAACTTTATTTTAATAAAAAACTGAATATTCTTTCATTTTGCTAAAGATGGTGTAAATATATTTTGTAGTAGTAGTATTTATCCTCAAGTGGCATACTGAACAGTTGGAAATTATACGTTCCTATTTTTTATGTTCCATAAGGGGTGGAAACATCCGCTAAAAAATTGAATTTTTTTTATTTTACTGAAAACCTTCTTGAATTCTTTCTGAAAAATGGCTATATATATACAATTGATATTTTTAAAACCACGGAAATGATATTGATAAAAATACTCAAATATAAATATGTGTTCAAGTGGTTTTAGCGCCATTTTTTATAGAGAAAAATCGTCCCAGAACTCATACTTCTGTATTCATTCTCATACCATATTTTATTTACTGGTGTTATTTTTATACTCTATGCAGTTTTATGAGATACTGTACTGGTCACTAGCTACAGCTGTATTGTAGTCTTGGAAAGTTGTTATGTTTATATATTATGTGCAGTAGTTTGTTTACAAACAGTTTCAAAGTGGTTGTGAAGTTTGAGCTTAGTAGTTATAATCTGTTTTGTGTTTGAATATGCCTAAAATGACGAAGTTATACTAAAATAAGAACCTTCAGAGGGAATAAATATACTAAACAACCAACTACATTAGACATTAGAAGTAATGAAAACTGCTGAGTCTAGCATTAGCTCAACTCCTAGGTTATGGAAATCCTAGGCCTAGTTTTGAAAAGTGACATTCAAAGAAAAACTTGCCTATTTTTGAATAAGCCTAGTAAAGAAATTGAAGACATATATTAAATCAAATGTTGTAAATAGTATTGTTGAGTTAAATACACTAATTACTCTCAATACCTTATGTAAAATGCAAACATTGTGACGCTGTTTGGCTATTTTAAAATTTTCTAAAAGACTCAAGTAAAAAGAAAAGGTATTGTTTCAAGTCTTATTATGGCACAAACTGTGCTAATAAAGTATCAAAACAGTACACTATCAGAAAAGAAAAAACAAACTCTACAAACTAAATACTAGGTTTGTTTTTTTTTTTTTTTTTTTTTATTGTATACGTCTGCATAGGAGTACGCCTAGCTTATGTACTCATGTAGCTCAGCTTTTGTTTAAGTTAGAAAGATGAAATTTTGTATGCTTTCCCAAGGTACTGTTTAGCTTATTCTGGTAGTAAAATCATGACTATATCTTACATATTTTACTGAAATAAATAATAAAAATCATAAATTAGTGTGCGTTAACAAAATTACTTGTTTAATTGATAATGAATGCAATAAAAATTGTTTCTATTGCTCTAAAATGTTTTTCAATCTACTACAGGCTCAAATCTACTAACATTTCCAGAACATACTGTAAAAATTGTATGGTTAATACCTTGACTGGTTATAGAAACTGCAGGTACACGAAGTTAGTTAACAGTTCTCATTTATTAAGCATAGGCGGACGTTCTTTCCCCTATAAAAGAAAAATATCATGTAATTTTTATCTTATTATAATAAAAAAAATGTATCATCTAAGTCTAAATATAGTTATTGGGCATGAGGTGGCTTTAACTTAAATTTTTATACATTTTAATGGGATTTTTCTGACACTATACATTGAAATAAATATATAAATCAGGTTCATATTAAAATAGGCACTATTGAAGTATATACAGGGGTGAGTCTGACCACCCGTGCAGTAATTTACAGCTGTCTTAATAAAACTGACTTCCAAACTTTTTCTATCTCTTTTTCTCCATAATTTGGGCCTCTCCGAATCCGTTTAAAATTATTTTTCAATTTTGAAAAATGCCCCTACAGGGCCCAATTTGGGGGGGTAGGGTTACTTTTTGCGGGAATTTTCAAAAAAAACAAAAAAAAAAAAAAAAAAAAAAAAAAAAAAAAGTGTAAACATGGGTCGTGTGATAGATCAATTTAAAGGGTCTAATTACACCAAACATTTTGGCGCAAACAAAAGTTAATTATCTTTAACCGTATGTACAGGGTGTACCAAAACGCCCTTTTTGAAATTGGACTTTAAAATAAAGTACCATGTTATTCCTACCTAAAAATACGAAACAGCTCCAGATTTTTTTCCTAACTTGCTATTGACCTATTTTTCAATAAAATATGTGGGTTAGGGCATTTTCATTTTTCACTGGATTTTCTAAATTTCAAAAATATTCAAAAATTTAAGAATACAAAACATCCTAACACTTAAAATTCTTAAATAGCAACATATAATAAATTGTATATCAAATAAAAGGGTCTTTTTAAAACAAACAATTTTTGTATTTAACTTTTTTTCCTATCTCTTACTGTTTCAAAATGGCAGCTGAAAAACTGAATTACGTATGTCTGTTTACAAAATGTAACAAATTATTTTTATTTGAACAAACAGGTTTTTGTGATTAAATAAACAGAATTTGTTATGAAATCAGACCAAAATTCAACATGTTTTAATTTTCCAATGTGGCCCAATATTTTTGTAGTAGTTTCCATGTTATCTTTTAATGATAACATTGATTCATGTATGCAACACAATCTCAATGCAGTCTTAGACTAGAAAGGTACTTTGTACCACCCTCAACAAGCTTATCACATTGCGGTATGCTGGCTAGACATCTTTATCTGACAAATGTGATAAGGCTAACCCTTAGTCAGTTCATTGGTGTCTGCTGTTAAGGGGACATGGAACTCAATATTTTGATTTTTTTTAGGTTTTTATTTTTTTGCAAATTATTATAGTTTGATTTGTTACAAAAAAAATGATACCATCCTCCACATTTCTATGACAACTATAACCCTTATAGAAAAATTAAACAAAATATCTTGTCCCGTGCAATATTCAACCGATCCGTGATGACAAGAGGTGTAAGATATCTGACTTACTTAGGGGACGGTGACTCTAAGGGTCATGCAGCTGTCAAATGAATCAAACCCTTATGGAGATATAAATATAGAAAAGGCTGAGTGTATAGGACATGTTTCCAAAAGGATGGGGTCGCGACTTCGAAAGCTGTGTAAGACAACGGGAACATTGAGTGATGGTAAAGCACTTGGTGGAAAAGGTAGGCTTATTGGCCCTGAAATAGATACCATTCAGTCCTACTATGGTAATGCCATAAAAAAACAACAGGGATGACTTACTTGAAATGAAAAAGGCCATATGGGCAATTTTCTACCATAAAATGTCAACAGATGCTAACCCTAAGCATACTTTATGCCCCGAAGGAGAACTTTCATGGTGCGGTTTCAACCGAGCAAAAATAACTAAAGAGCCATATTCCCACAAGCACTCTCTTCCTGAAGTAGTTTTAAAATGCCATCAAACCTGTCTTCAATGACTTATCAAACAACACTCTTCTAAGTCGATGCACTTTAGGTCATACCCAAAATCCAAACGAGTCATTGAATGGAGTTATATGGAAGCGCCTGCCAAAAACTGTATTTGTAGGTATGACAACCTTAAAAATAGGAGTATATGATGCAGTTATTAGTTTTAACAAAGGTGCTTTAGGGAAACTAGATGTTTTACAAGCTCTTAAACTAAAATACAGTGATAATTGCAATCTGCGCCTTCAGAAAACTGATAGAAAAAAGAGTTTATGAAGCTGAAAAGAAAGTTCAGGATTCACAAAAAGAGGAAAAGGGAACAAAAGAGGATGGCTAAAAAGAAGATTGAAAAGAAAGATAAGTTCAAGGACTATGAACCAGGAATGTTTTAATGCTGGTAAGTTACAAAAATTTTAAATCTAATATAATCTCTTACTTTAAACTGCGTTTACCGAAAATTTCATTTTCGCACACTTATGCCCGGTTTTCTCAGAAACCGTTCAAGATAAAAAGCTTCAAATTTTTGTCACATAATTATAATGCATATTTGTACAAATATACCTATTATTATCTTGGTATCTTTTTTATTGGAAATATATTAATTAAACATGTTAAAAAATAAATCTTTAAAATTGTACTTAAAAAAAAATTTTTTTTGTGAGGTTTAAAGTTGAGATATTTATTTGAAAATAGGTCTGTTTGTAAACCAAAAAGGTAGTACAAACTGTGAAAAATTTCATAGGTCTATCTCCAATGGCGTCTGAAAAAAATGGGCATAAAAATAGCAAAATTAGCATTGTCGGTATAGGGTGTACCATGTCCCCTTAAGGACAGCTTGTGGTTTTTCGAAATGCCGTACACAAATGCAAAGGCATTCGATATGCTAATGGTGTTAGGCGAATGTTTTCAAAACTATGTGGCTTCTGCGAGGGTGTATGCCGAACGGTTTCCAAATAGAGAACCTCAGTCCCAAATGGCCTTTCAAAGTGAATGCTATTCGAGTTCACGTTATTCGTGAAACAGGACAGGTACAGCCTGACAGCAATAAGGGAAAAACACTTGCAAGGCCTGTAAGAAGTGATAGGGCACCACCACAAGTATTGGCGGCGGGTGCAACTAAACCCAAATGATTCTTCCAGAAGAATAGCTATTGATTCTGGTATGAGCCAAAGTTCAGAGGTGAGGATCCTGACTTCGTGGTGATGATGGCATTCAAAGAGTGAATTTCATATCATTTAAAATAATTTGTTACATTTTGTAAACAGACATACGTAATTCAGTTTTTCGGCTGCCATTTTGAAACAGTAAGAGATAGGAAAAAAAGTTAAATACAAAAATGTTTGTTTTAAAAAGACCTTTTATTTTGATATACAATTTATTATATGTTGCTATTTAAGAATTTTAAGTGTTAGGATGTTTTGTATTCTTAAATTTTGAATATTTTTGAAATTTAGAAAATCCAGTGAAAAATGCCCTTACCACATATTCTATTGAAAAATAGGTCAATAGCAAGTTAGGAAAAAAATCTGGAGCTGTTTCGTATTGTAGATAGGGTAACACGGTACTTTATTTTAAAGTCCTATTTCAAAACGTTTTGGTACACCCTGTACATACGGTTAAAGATAATTAACTTTTGTTTGCGCCAAAATGTTTGGTGTAATTAGACCGTTTTAAAATTGATATATCACACAACCCATGTTTACATTTGAAAATTCCCAAAAAGTACCCCTACCCCCCAAATTGGGCCCTTTAGGGCATTTTTCAAAATTGAAAATAATTTTAACGGGTTCTGAGAGGCCAAATTATGGAGAAAAGAGATAGAAAAAGTTTGGAAGTCAGTTATTAAGACAGCTGTAAATACTGCACGGGTGGTCAGACTCACCCTGTATAATAAACAATAAGGTTAATGATAGCAATAATTATCTTTAGTTACATGCTAGGAAATAATTTCCACGTTGTAAATAGTCTCTTACTTAAACTTATTATTTTCCGAAATTTAGATTAGAATAACAGGTGAGGGAGCTGTAAAATCGTATAGAGATAAACCAGATTACTCTTAATAAATTGAGTTGATGGAATTGTGCAAGAAAGAAACTTTCATTACAGCGCCGATTCTCCTCCTTACATAATTGTACACGGTATTAGTGTTATAGTTCGCTGGATAAGGCGTAATAATTGTATGGACAGTACACATTATCTGTTATTAAAGTGATTGAAATAGCACCGTGGATATGTAGGCTGCACAGTAAGGTTTTAGAAGAAGGTAAGTGCAAATTGTTTTTATCCATGTGAGAAAAACACAATCTAACTTCTTCAAGTTAATTACTTGTTTGTTTTATACCTAAATTTTATATTTTTTTAAAGTATTAAAATGATTAGAAATTTTAAGTTAGAGAATTATATCTTAAATCTCTCATTACTTGATAAATTTCATTTATTTAAAATTTGTATGTGCATTCTTATCTGTAGATGGAATTATCTCAAACGTTTCTATATGTACATTAAATACATTTCAGTATAAACAATCCGTATCGAGACAAAACTCTTTACTCCGATAATATTACGTCGTTCTTACAGTTTTATTATAGTAATTTCTGAAGTTTATTATAGTAGAGTGGTTTGAAGGGGTCTAACTCCACCACTATATTAAATTTATGTATTCGAGTTTATACTTTGCTTCTTTACATAAGTTTGCTACAATAATAACCATGCTGTCAACATAAATCATATTACAGTTTTCAATGCAGTAGCTTTATTATAATGGTTTTTTATGATAACAAGTGTAATGAGTTTTGAACATAACAA
>NW_025787905.1:0-12073 GCF_021130785.1 Homalodisca vitripennis
AAATAATAAGAACATGTAACTCATTATCTATAATGAACCCACCAGTATGTATGTCTGCGTCATCTGATTCTGTGTCTCTATCCTCAAAGTTACTTGCTTTACTGACATGGACATAAACATGATTTTTTTTCATTGTCACTGTCTAGGCCATTATTCTCATTCATATGCAAAAATAAATAGGATCTAATTCAAACTATCCAAATTTTCCACTCTATAAATTTCACTTATGGTTAGCTGAATTTCACCACATCACCCCCAATGAATAATCAATAACACAGTAATAATTTCAATTTGGAATTAATATTTCTTTAAAGATTTTTTTTCTCTCTTAGGACAAGAATCTTAGGAATTGCATCTAGTCCTATAAGGACCTTTGCACTGCTTCTGGAGTGACAGGATATTCTGGATGGGTAAGGTTAGGGGTAGGGACCGCCTCCTATCGAGATCCGTGAGGAAGAATTTAGGGCACTAAAAAAAGTCATGTCCCCTCAAAAAAAAGGGAGGCCAGCTTTGAACCAGCCTCTCCAGTCTAACTTGGAAAAAAGAAAAACATCCCTGGAGATAGTACTCAAATTCAAGCTCATATCATTTAGCACTCTTAAAGGTTAAATTTAACTTTGGTACTATTACCGATGATTTATTTTCTACTAGGTTCATTGACAATTTAACAAATAAAAGAAGACAACAAGCAGACGTGAATGCCAAAAAATGCTCCAGTAATAAGTTCAAGCCAAAGCAGCCATCAGATGTCTCCTATTACTGCCAGCTTGGACCCCACCAAGATCCGTAGTCAGTCGGTTCCTGAAGTCCGCCTGACTGCTCCTCCTGCCCAGCCCTTCCCCACAAATACTAAGATATTCAGCAAACCAGTAGAGATTGTTCAGGAGAAAATTCAAGGTAAATAACTTAATTTGTTTCTGAAAAAGTTTACATATCATTTGATTTGAGTATTATACTTTTAAAATTGATTTTACAATATTTTATATCACTCATACAACACTATTTAGTATCAAATAAATCCATTTTTGTACTACCCAGTTTTATTTTAGAATATTATTCATATTACAGTTTCCAGTAATGGAATCCATAGTGTTGAAGAATTTATGCCCGATGGAGATGAGTTGGACAAGTCTTTTCTTGACGATTCTCCCACTAACAACAAAGGCCACACAAAGCCAGATCCAGCTGATTCAGACAGGTAAAACAATTATCTGGAGTTTTTTTCTTAATTTTAAACAGTACAAATAGATCGGATATTGTATTTCCTCTATATATTTACTAAAATAAAATTAATTCTTATTTTATGATGAAGTATTATAAACTTTTTTTATAATACTTCATCATATTTTTGTATTTAGTTTATAAATAAAATTTTTTTATTCCAAAGATTAAATGAAAGTAATAATAAAGAATGATCATACATTAACAGTAAATGCAACAAATATAAACATTAGATATTGACTTGATTGTTGGTTGGCTTGAAACCTGCACCAAAATATTCCTTGATTGTTTGAGGTAAATTGTACTAAAACCAATTAAATCAATTTTTCTAATTGTCTTCCCATCTCTCTTTTTAACCTCAAAGGGTTATTATGAATGGAACAATTTGAACAAACGCTCAGTTTTATCAGTGACAGAGTAATATTGGAAATATAGTGTTGACAAAACTCTTTACACAACAAAATGTAAATTTAATCAAATCTCATTTGTTTAGACTCCTAGCTATGTTTCATAAAATATCTTATACATACAAATTTAATTAAGTTTACATTTTTATTGTCTGTGTATATACACAATATAAATGACATAACAAAATTTTGAGTAAAACATTATTTATAATTTTTTGAAAATAACTAGCTATTGATTAAAGTAATAAATGATAATAACTAGAATTTATTAATATAATAATTTAACGGGTTTAAAAAGCAAAAACAGTATACTGTGACAGATTGAAAAATACTGTTGAAATGCACAAGGTACTCTGTGCTGAATTTTAAGACGTTGTACCATATATACAGGGTGTTAACCAAAGGTTGTCACAAATTTCTTTGGCTGATAGTACTCATTTCAAAAAGGTCATACAAACAAAGGTTGAGAAATGTCTTTTCTAACCGCTAGCCGCCATTTTGTATTTTTTATAAACAAATGATTTCAAAAACTAGTCAAGCTAAAGAAACCAAATTTGGCACATAGGTTCAAATAGACAAATGGAAAATTTATAAAAATAATGTTGTTGCTTTCTTATATATATATATATATAAGTAGATATGAATATGAGGGTTCTAGACCACTTTTGGGACAGTCAGAAAATCAATGTAAAATACTGTCCATTGAACCATAAACAAATCTGAGAAATCACGAATGTTAAATAACCGAATCTATAGCTGTTTTACTGTTCATTGTAGGCTTCTAATTTCTTAAGCTGTTTTAATGAAAAAATCCAGAAATCTTCGAAATCTTTATTCCACGAAGTTAATTGTAACACAGTCTTTATCTTTAATAGTCTTCTTTCCAGTAACAACCAAGTGTAATTTTTCATTTTTGTTCAATTCTTTAATCTTTTTTTCATCCAAAACAGTCAAAAATCTGTTCGGTAAGTGTACTTTATAATCTTCCAACTCGGCAATTATTGTAAACCCGAATTTATCTTTCATTTTCTCCAAATTCAAGATTCTATGTTTCTTCCTTTCTTCCAATTCATTTAACTTCTTATACTCTTTAAACTTACATTCTCCAATATCATTTAACTCTTTCAAGAACTCCATTTAAATAGAAAAAATTTAAAGACGGAAAAAATGAAATTCGCTAACCTTCACTCGAGAAGTCGGAGAGAATGTGAGTAAAACCGCATTCTTTTCAAGAGGTTCTTCGTTTAATTTCTCCAAATGTACTATAAAATCATCGAGGATTTCTGGTTCAAAATCATAAACAAATTCAACATCTAGATAATAAAAAAATACAGGTAATATCTTTTCATAATAAACGTGTGTATCGATACCTACAAACCTAATGTATTCTTTGAAAAGGAAAATAATTTTGTCAATGGTTCCAAGAGATAAGTAAAAATTTTTATTCTGTTTTCTAAATTCTGTAACAAATTTTGTTTGCTTCTTGTCTCCGTATTGTAATTTCATAAGCAGATTATTCAAATGTGTTAGTTTATTTCGAAATTTCTTAGGTTTAGGTCTTTCTAACAAAATTAAATTACAACCTCTACAAACTAAATATCTTTTATCGATAATTTCTCCTCTATTAGAACACTTGTAACAGTTGGCATTATACTCTTCCATTTAAACAAAAAGATTTTTTATAAATGGAGATTATGGAACTAAGTCTGCCGAGATATAAGTTTTTCAGCGCAAATGTTTGTGTTTACATTTCTACAACAGAGATAAATAGAAATAATTTCATTCTATTGTACAACTATTTAGGATATTATGTGTACGATTATAAAGATTATTACGGGAGAAATCGGGATTTTTCAGTGGCGAAAGAGTATATTTTTGAAATATTAGAAGGAATGAAAGAGAATAATATGAACATCATTAACTACTGAATTTCTCTAATATCGTTCTTAATCACATCATAGGCTAAAAATTTCTCAGAGACAACAACAACATAACAAATCGCGTTTGTAACAGCTTTTTGAAAATCCATATTGATAATTATATCGTTCTTTGAACCAGAAAATTTGTCAAACTCTTTGTTGTATCAATGACATAAATAGGTCTATTCGCTAAAAATTCTTTAGGATTGTAAATACATTTCCTTATTATTACAGTAAACTTTCTTAAAATCTTGATACATCTGATACATGATTCTGAAAAGACCTCCGGAAATGTTTAAATTTTGTAATTCATCTGGATAATAAGAACCGTTCAATTTTACTCTGATATTTTTTACATCCAAACTATCAAACTTTGAAGGATTTTTTTCTTGATTATTCTGTCTATCTGTTTGAAAACCTATGATAACGAACTTGGGATTGAAGATATTTCTATAAATATTTGTGATATCGAACGAATAAGTTGTTCCGGAAATACCTTTTTGTTCAATACATTGCCAATCTAGAAAATTAAACATAATGTTTTGACTTTTTGTAATTTCATCAATCAACCTTATTTTACTCGTGATTTTATAATCAATCATTGGAACTCTAATAAAAAAATCTGTAATTGTTATTTTTCCATCAACAGGCATAACATTTCCAGTTGCAGTCTTCAGAATCACATCATCGTCTTCTGCTCTTATAAAACTTAGATAAAATCCTCCTTTATAGATCGGAATAGTAACATTTTCAAAAAATCCTAATCCAAAATGAGATAAATTTCCAGCTGCTTCAAAAACACCAAATTTAAAAATCTGATTCAAAGCCATTAGAAGTTTGAGAAATAACATCACTTTTTGAATACGAAATAGTTCCTTTAATAGTGCTTAATTGGCCACAGTTTTCGACTTCTTCTATCAATTTATTGTGTTTTCTTACTTCAATCTTAGAAAATAAAAACGGTATAAAATTATCGATTAATCTAACATTATCAGTTCCAAGATATGCTTGACCATCTTGTTTTGTTAAAGTTCCAGAAATATAAAACTGGAAGTTAGACGAGCAAAAGTTATCTCCAAAATCAATATTAAACTCAGTTCTTTTATTCGGTTTCATTCAAATGTTGTTTACTAATTGGATAGAAATTTTTAAACTCCGCCCTTTCAATATCACTAGCATATTTTCTGTAGTCCGCCATTTAATAAGAGAAAATTTAGAAATTTTAAACATCGTGTATCATTTTTTCATCGATCTAATGTACGTTTTTATAAGAAAAGATATAAATTTTAGTAAAATAATTAAAAAGATTAGAGTCATTTTTAATGATCTACTTCGTCATATTCAGGATTCTCTTCCTTAAATTTTGCGATCTCGGTCACATATTTCAATAAAATTTGCACAGGATAGTAACCGCTATCTATAATATTGTTCCAATCAACTGTATCTTTATTTTCATCCAAAAACTTTATACTCAAGTGTTGATAGAGACAAAGAACAGACATATGATCTTTTAATTGATAATGTATATTTTCTTGAATGAACTCTGATGATAAAGTTTGATATTTAGCAATGTTATACCAATTCAATTTGTTTACGTATAATCTCATCATATCTTCGGATAATTCATATTTTTGAGAAATGTCATCCCAATGTTCTTTTTTCAAATCTCTTTCGTGTTGCATGATAAAAAGATCGAAAGCACTGTAATGTCCCGCCATCTCTATTTATTAAGAAAAAATTTCAAAATCAAGTTTTTATAAATTGGCTCTTTTTTGAGTTACATTCAGCACATTTTCCAGAAATTCTCTTAACTCCGTTAATGTTTGCATAGTATTTTATATCGTTTGTGGCAGTTTTCTCTTTGCACCTCACACAGTATATGAGCGCCATTTATATAAGGAAAATTAGTCATCGTAACCACCTACTCCATTAAATCTGTTATCAATATTTTCAAAAGTTTTATTAACATCTTCTTTAAATTTATTAAAGTTTTCTTCTAGTTTATTTACTTTATCGAGATATAAAGAGTATCGATCATCTATTCTTTTAAGTAATTCATTATTATGTGTTACATTCTCATTGAAACGTGTACCTAAATTTTCAAAAAAGTTTATTTTTTCATTGAAACGTGTATCAAAATTTTCCAGAATTTTGTTAATTACTTCACCAACTAATTCATTAACATTATTTTTATATGTATTAAAGTTTTCTTCTAGTTTATTTACTTTATCAAGTAATTCACCAACATCGTCTACTGATCTTTTACTTCTTTCATCAAGTTTTTCATAGACTTCTGTTGTAAAATCTTTAACATGCTGTTTATGATTCTCATAATTTTGTTTTAGTTCATTAAACATTTTAATAGGATCTTCTAATTGAATCATTACAACAACATCAAATGGATTAATTCCTTTACTAACACCGCTAATTCTTTTTCCTTTAAAATCTAAGGCATTTTTAACATTCGGATCATGTAAATCAACAATATCGATGTTTTCTGATAATTTTAGAGGTTTTAAAATTTGTTCTTTAACAACAACATCATGTTTGTTAATACCAGGTCGAACACCGACAATTCTTTTTTTATTAGCTAAACTAACATAATTCTTTTCAACTTTGATCGCTTCAGTAATTTTATCAGCTTTTTCGATATGAGACATTAAATTGGTAAATAATTTTTTTACACCATCATCAACTTCTTTTTCCAATGTTTTTATTTTATCAGCAACTTCATTTGAACTCATGAAATTTGCAAGTTTGTTATCATATTCTGCTTTAAAATCTTCAATCTCGACAGCAAACATATCTGAATCTGGAAGGTATTTTTTGTACAATACAATATCTAAATCAAACTTGCTTTATAAGTCAAAACTCATATTGGTCTTGCAAAAACTATTCAAAATTTCAGTAACTATTTATCCTACATATCTTGAACTAATTTGTGTGATTTTCAAATTAACAACGTGGCATAAAACAATATCCATGGTGATCCATCATTTATTAGTCTAAATACAATTGTTCCACATCAATTTCTTAAATCTTTATCCGGAAATCAGTTCTTCAAAAAATTCACATAAAATCCATAATTGGGGGATCTTTTAGTCTAGAATTCTGAATCCCATGTAGTAAGACGTTGATTATTTTTCAATATTTAATCAATTCTATAGTGTTTTCTCTAATTCTTCCATACGAATCACAGTATAACATGCATTCTATCATTTTTATAATAAAAATATTATAGCGTTCACTTCTTTCCAAATTAGAGCTACTAAATTCAAATTCCACATTCAATTTCTTAACTTTCGGAATATGTATCTCTCAGAAATTCCTCTAAAATGTTTAATAATTTTGCAGATTTCTTCCATTCCCGAATGTTAAGTTTGATATTAAATTTTTTTTTGCTTTATGATTTTCACTAATCAAGTTTTTTCATCTAATCAATCCGTACATCTCCAACTCTTTATCTAACAATTAAAATGTTTCATACATAGGAATCACATCTTTTTACGATTGGAGCATCTATTTACAACATAGGAAACATTTTTAACGGTAATATTTTTTCTCCAAAATCTAATAATCTTCAAAAGCCCATTTTAATTTCTTTCAACTGATTTTTAGAGAAATTCTATCGTTCCTTACCTGTTTTTCTTATGTTTTTCGAGTTTATTGTATTGTCTATTTGTTAAAAATATCTTATCTTCGCCATTTTTTAGTTGATCTATTTTAAATTGAATACTAACGGGTATTTTTTTCTTAAAAGCGGATTTTATTTTTTCTTTCTGATTTTTGCTGAAATTTACATTCACCTCCATTTATATAGTTAAAATTTCAAGTTCTCTTCGATTCCCATTCCTAGTTTTCTCTTCAAAAACATTGCTCCAGCTGTTGGAAGTGCAACAAATCTTTCACCTAATCCAGCATCTTTTGATAAAAATCTATCCATTGCCTTATCTTGCAAAACTTTATCTGCTATATGTCTGGAATTTGTGTCTCTATGTTTTGCATAAAAAATATCGTGTTCCATAGCAGCTTGATCTAATTTATTTATACCAGGATCTCCTCTTTTCAATCTTTTTTCAAGTTTTGTGCCAGGTCCCAGATACTGATAAGTTGGTACGTGTAATTCAAAAGGTAAATTGTTGATAAAATCATTCAAAAGTCCACTACCCTCAATCATAGATGAACTTATTGCCGGCAAAACTCGTTTTAAATATTTAATTCCATCAGGTTTTTCAATCATTTCATCAAGTTTGTTCGAAATAAAATCTTTAATCGCTTTCTTTTCGTTCAAAAAATTGTTGTTTCCAGCCTTTTCTTGAGCATAAATATAATTAATAATTCCATCGAGTTTTGTCAAATCGTCGATATATCTGTACTCAATCTTATTATCATTGTATTTTCTTACACCTGATCCTTCGATTCGTTTTTTCCCAAATTGGTTTAATCAAATTGAGATATTTTTTACCTTTACTTGACTTTGGTTTCTTAGTTGATGGATCATTATTTTTGTAAATTGAATCAGATTTCCATAAAATTTCAGTATACTTTTTCAAGTCTTCTTCAGAATATAAACCGTCTTTTGGAACATCAGTGCCTGTTAATAATCTCCATAAACCCTGAGTTCCTTTATATGTTTTATCTTCAATAATTATATCATTATGTTCAAAATTAACAGGCAAATTTCCAATCATAAAACTTTTCTTTTTTTTATCCCAATACAAACCAAATTTATCATCCTTTGCTCTAGGAAGAAATTTTTTACCAATTTCACCAATTATTATATCCGTTGTTCCAGGATTTATTGGTTCAACTATGGTAGAGTCTTCAATGATTCGAGGTCTAAATGGTGTTGAAGATGGTAATTTTGGCAATTCAAACTCAGATTCTGGTATCGAAATATCAGCAAATTGTCGTACAACTGGAACCAAATTCATTAAATTTTGATTATCGCTTAAAACATTTTCAATTTTGCCCTCAACGTTTTTTATTGCAGAAGTTACAGGTTGATTAATTTTTTGAATAAATTCTTGTTCTTTTTCATCAATTCGAATCTGTTCTTTAAATTCTTTGATTAATTTCTTTTCTATTTGATCAAGTTTTTTTGCTTCTTCTGAAGTTACGTTCGCCATTTATTTAGGAAAATTTTAAACGTGGAACGTAAAACGTGAACACGAAACGTGAACACGGAACGTAAAACGTGAACGTGGAACGTGAAACACGAACGTGGAACGTGAAACACGAACGTGAAACACGAACGTAAAACATGAACGTGAAACGTAAACACGAACGTGAAACATGAACGTGAACGTGGAACGTGAACGTGGAACGTGAAACACGAACGTGGAACGTGAAACACGAACGTGAAACACGAACGTAAAACATGAACGTGAAACGTAAACACGAACGTGAAACATGAACGTGAAACGTAAACACGAACGTGAAACATGAACGTGAAACATGAACGTGAACGTGGAACGTGAACGTGGAACGTGAAACACGAACGTGGAACGTGAAACACGAACGTGAAACACGAACGTAAAACATGAACGTGAAACGTAAACACGAACGTGAAACATGAACGTGAAACATGAACGTGAACGTGGAACGTGAACGTGGAACGTGAAACACGAACGTGGAACGTGAAACACGAACGTGAAACACGAACGTAAAACATGAACGTGAAACGTAAACACGAACGTGAAACATGAACGTGAACGTGGAACGTGAACGTGGAACGTGAACGTGGAACGTAAAAACGAGAACACGAAACGTAAACGTGAACGTAAAATCATGAAAACAACTAGATTATCACACGTTTATATTGGAAAATTTATTCAAATATTTACCATTTTTAGGCTTCAAAGTTAGATTAATAGTTAAAAATCCATAGTCTTCTTTCCAAATTTTATCACACAATTCATTAAAGTGGTTAAAACTCATATCAGATCCCACATAATTGTTGTAAATCTTTCTCGAATAGTGATCGTCTTGCTTAAAAACACACAACATATTCAAATTATTTCTAATAACTTGTTTATCAACCTTTGAAAAGCATTGAGAAAGATAGATACAAGATATGTTTTTGTGACGAGACATTACGAAATATTCCTTAATAACGTCCTGATTTTCCAAAATACAATCATCAAAAACGATTAACGAATTGGGTTTACATTCGCTTAACGGAACTATGTCCTCAGAAGCATTATAAAAATGTGATATTTTCTTACTTAAGTTCTTCTCAATATTTTCAAATCTTTCTTGTAATTTTTTATAGGCGTCTTGTTCTAAAGATTTACTAAAAACATACAAATTGGAATAAGGAATCAACCTATTGTAGATAAAATTCAATAATAAAGTTGTTTTTCCACATCCACTTGAACCAACAATTAACATTCTGATTGGTTGATCTTTCTTATTTTCTTCAAACGTTTGA
Source organism: Homalodisca vitripennis (assembly GCF_021130785.1). Lineage (NCBI taxonomy): Eukaryota > Metazoa > Arthropoda > Insecta > Hemiptera > Cicadellidae > Homalodisca > Homalodisca vitripennis. The sequence goes on from NW_025787905.1 coordinate 9,981, forward strand.
AGTTTTATCTGATCTTTTTGCTTTAAAAATTTCTCCATTTAAATAACTAAAATGAAGCTGTTCAAGTTGACTTCAGAAAGCTCTAAATTAGTTTTAAACTTGGAACATCCTATACACTTAGAGGAAGAATCAAATTATTTTATCGGTTTAAGCGGTTTTTATTCTGACAATTTTGTAATAAATATTAGTGAAAGTTCTCCTTATTGTATAGGATTTAGTGAGAAGAACATAACAAAATATTATGGTTTAAACAAAGGATATTATACTTTCGATCAAATAAAAAATTCCCTTAAAAATTATCTGAAAACATTCAAACAATCAGATAAATCTTTAAACTTTGACGAAAACAAGTTTGAAATGCAAAAAAATTATCTCTCTAATAAAATTCAAATAAAATCACCAGTAAGAATAATGTTTTCAGCAATTATTGTAGATTTGTTAGGGTTTGTTCAAGAAACTATTGAGCCAAATCAGGTATATTTAGGAAATAAAACGCCAAAATTTAGACCTTTCGATGTAATTGAAGTGCACTGCAATCTCGTTGAACCTAGTTTTGAAAATCATACCGAACATTTACACAAAGAATCTGAAATTTTGTACACTTTTTTCCCAAATGTTGCTTATGGATCAAAAATCAGTGAAAAACCGAATGAAATCGATTATATTCCAATTAGAAAAAATATTAAAAGAATTCAAAAAATCGTTCTAACTATACAAGACTCTGAGGGAAATTTAATAAATAATGAGAGTAAAACAACAATATATTTAAGATTGTCGAAAGAATGATGAATCAAGGGGGGAACGAATCGTTCTTACCTTCAAACTTTCAAAACGAGTTGATAATGATGATAAATACCAATACTTTTATCTAAAAGATAAGGTAGCCCTCGAGGGCCACCTCACAAATATTCACAAAAAATACGAATAAAGACAATGTTAAAGAAAAATACAAAAAAAGCTTTGAAAACATAGATTCGACGCTCTTACAAAAATTTTAGAATATGAAAACACGAGACAAGCAATAATATTAAACGTTGATGATGATAAATCAATGTTTAAAGACATAAATCAAGGGGGTCTATTGAATAGACTACCTTTAAACTTTCAAAATAACACTGTTTTCGTTAATGAATCTGGACTTTATACTCAAAATAAAAAATTGCTTGTTAAATTTTTTCTATCTAAATGGAGTCAGTTGTAGACCTACTCAATAATCAACTTATATTCAATAACAAACATATCTTTACGATTGTTGACGAAAACAATGTGATCTGGTTTAAGGCTAAAGACGTAGCAAAAATTCTAGAATATGAAAATACTATGCAAACGATCAGAATAAACGTTGACGAAGATGATAAAAACTTCTATTTTAATCTAAATATAAGGGGGGCTATAAATAGCTTACCTTCAAACTTCCAAAATAACACTGTTTTCGTTAATGAATCTGGACTTTATTCTTTAATTTTGAGATCGCATAAACCAGAAGCGAAATTGTTTAAAAAATTGGGTTACGAAAGAAGTATTACCTTCCATTAGAAATATGGTGAGTACAAACTCAAAAACGAAAAATAAGCAGTTAAAAGATGAAATAAAACAGTTACAAATTAAAGATGAAATGAAATTCATTGAAAATAGAGAATCAAGAATTGCGAATGGAATTAATGAAGAGAGAATATGATATGTAAAAATTTTGATAAGAAAAAAACACCATGTTTTTGTGTTAATTAAGAAGAATCACATGTGGGAATATCCTTATTACGTTATCAGAGCTCAGAAACGAGAAATACCAAACGATTAAAACAATCTAAAAATAAATTATCCTGAATTAGAGATTTTTGTTCATTGATGACGAACCAAATTCTATCAATCTGTATAACCAAATGAAAAGAATCTTTGAATATCTTATACAACAGAAATCATTTTACTACAAATATGACAGAATCTCGGACTGATTTATAGAATTCTAAATTACACGATGAAAATGTTTAAATTTTACTAAAATTCGAATTATGATAGTTTTTTTTTTAAAAATTTTTAAGATATAGAAATGTTGAAATTTTCTTCCGCAACGCAATGAAATGGTTAGCAAAGAT
>NW_025787906.1:0-12515 GCF_021130785.1 Homalodisca vitripennis
CCTAACTGTGAGTATAGAACAGAAATACCTTTTTCGCTTGTTCATTTCCTATTCATTAATTAATCCTAAACAGTAGATTCTCTTGTCAATTTCAATAAAACATATAATCAACAAAAAGTACTTGCTCTGCCGGGATCGAACCCGGATATCTCACTTGCCGGTGAATGTGCTACCATTACACCACAGAGCGCTTACTTTTTCCGATTGAATTATTTTGTATTTGGCCGTATCTGTCACATATGGGTTTAAATGAGCAAACTAACATATGATCGAAAGACCAAATACCTGTCAAACGACTTTTATTTATATCAAATTGTATAAATGGCAATAGCTATTGCCATATACATATATATGGTAAAGTGCACACAGCCATAATGTATGCACATACACACATTATAATGATCTCAATTTACTGATTGAGAAATCTGTTTTTTTTGTATTCTCAAAGATTAATTAAAAATGAGCATATATGTCTATTTTTATAATCACAGATTTAGAAGGCATTTAATTGTCAGAAAGTAAACGCCATTTAATTAATTTCAAGCTATTGTTGTGCGTGGTGGGTTGAGAAGTAACTATCTTACACTGGAAGAAATGTTTCTTGCTATATAGAATTACACTTGTCTTTACACTTTACTGGACTAATAGAATTAGGAATTTTATGTTTTTAATTAATACCAACAAACTACAGTTCACATTTTTGGCTGAGCTTTAGTGAAGCTTATCACTCGAGGGGCTAGAAATATTTTATTTCTGTCTGTCCGTTTGATATCTCAAAAACAAAAAGACCTTAAGACTTGAAATTTTGGATAAAGGTTCATTCCCATAAACACAATATCGAGGTCGATGATGGTGCGTCTAAAGCGTTAGCAAGTATTTTAACATTTTGGGTTATTAGTAACCATAATTTCAACGATAAACTAGCAGAATAAATTGAAACCTAACGTAATGAACAAAAATGTGAATGTATTGTCACGTGAAAAGATATCTCGAGAAAGATCACCTGTAGACTTAAAAGTATGCATGAAATTTCATTTATTCATAGACAAGAATGAGTTTCTTTGGTGCTGCTTGTGCAACTATGGAATTTGGTAGAGCATCATCTCTCAGAATACAGTTGCTGTCTGACAAGAAGATGTAAAATTGCCCTTCTATATCTTAATATTTGTCCGTATGAGTATCTGTTGTAGAATAGTATCAGCTATATACCTGAAAAATGTTTGCCTTTTAGTCTTGGTGAGGGTTTGCTCCTGACTTTTAAATAGATTAATTGTGATATTTTATTTATTTGAGAAATATTTTTATATTTTTTTCTGTTGTTCAGATACAATTTACTTAGAGTTTAGGACGGGTAAATTACAATGACTGTTACTCGAGATATTACAAGATTTCATATTATGAAACCTGTGTTTTGTTTTGTCTGGCACAATATTTTTTGTTCTTTTTATTAGTTTTTATTGTTTATTTTGTTTGTTTATTTGTTTTTATTGTTTCTTCTATTTCTTCCTCATTCAGCAACATTGATTTGCGAGAATTTCTTTCATTCAGGTTGCGATGTTGTTATATTATAGAAATTATCACAGAGGGAAATATCATACGTGGTACAAAATACTTTCAGCCGTAGCACTAGGGTTAAGGCTGCGAATCTCACCTAACTGAGAAGTCACAGGTTTTTGATTCTTGGGGAGTTCAAATAACAAATTGCTAGCTACTTTGGACCGAGTTTGGCGTAAATAGAAAGTTAATTTTGTTCAAATTGATGACCAAGGAACGAAAAATACTGAATTTTAAAGTGATGAAGTAAGATAAGAAACCAAGCAATGAGAACAATGCGTATCACCGTGTATTGTTTCCTCACCTAGGAACTAACTCCTGTATCTTAGTTCCAAATAGCTGTAATCTGTAGCCACGCTCCGAGGCTGTGGTCCTGAGAGATTAGATCTAAAGTGGCTTGTAGAAACTGTATGCAACCACACTCTTTTAAATAACACGACAAAATATACACAATGTTATACACGAATGGTTACACCGTTCTGAAAGTTACAGAAGCATGGTTATTTTTTTTATTTCATGACATTATTTGAATTTAGATCATAAGAAAACCTGTACCATCATTATATATTTAATTGGGGCACTTTATTTATCTTTAAGAAATTTCCATTCTTCCATTTGAACAGCTGTCATTTTAGAAGTAACGATTTATATGATGTGACAAACCGTAATGAATGCTGAATGCTGGGGCTTTCAGACAATTACCAATTAAACACCGGATCGTATTTCGTAAGGATCCCATTTAAAATAAACGATCGGTTTGGAGATTTTAAACTGTTGTGGAAAAACTGTACTTGTATGACACCAAATTAATGTATACAGTCTATGAAATTCTTCTAAATACCCAACAATAAATAAGAAACTTTCCAAGAAATACTTCACAGGAACTTACTCAGTACTATCAAGTCCTACTCACTAAAACGATTTAAAGAACTTAAAATTAATTTTAAATTGATAATGATTTAAAGAAGTATTGCATTATAATAAGAAATGTAAAGTATGTTGAAATGCATATTATGGAACTATCCTACAGTTTCAAAAATACCCTCCCCCCCCCTATTATATAAAGGATCAAATTAATCCTTTTTCTTTCAAACTCATATTGCAATGGAAATTTTACTATTGATCGCGTAATCTGCATGTATATCGCTGAAATACACGGTTAGTGTTTTGTAATGATAGGTATATGTATTATTCATCCCTCGAGTTATGTCTAAGCATGTAATCCAATAGGTACTATTCAATGCGTTTTCCCAAAAACGTTCTTATTGATTCACGGCGCACTGCTCTGCAAATGTATTTTCACATTCATATCAATACTCCTGTCCAATGGATGGCAAATGGTCTGAAACTGTGCCCTTTCAATACGCCTTTATGTGTATCGCCTCCTTTTGTACATCCAAAACGAATTATAATTGTCACATGAACTTAATTGCTTGCACCCCTTAATCGATCCCTTAATTCTTTCTTTACTGCGTTAATATGTATAAATTTTAGCCCCATAAACAGCCGTTTCATAGTCGAGCAATCTGTGGCCAGTATGACTTTTCCAAAATGTATTTCGATATTACTAATTACGACACAGCTACTGTTAATTTCTGTTAGATATCGCGGGTTGTGGTCTACTTCCTCTATTGTTCACAATAATTGATGTGGGCAATCTAAAGATTTCCATAGATAACACTTTAGTTTGTCTTATAGCGCACAGTACAAAAAAGTCTTTCATAAGTAATAGAGAAGTTATAACAAGCAATTCTGCAAGAGCATATATCGAAGAACAGGAAAAGCACCACTTTCTGTACTATAACCATACAGATATGTATTAGAAATTATTCACATTAAAGAATATTACAAAACCTGCACTGGTGTTCCCGTGAAGCTTCCAATAGTTTGATAACTTCGATACACATTATTTTTTCTGATTTTATTTGTAACAATATATAATCGCAGAGCAATATTACTGATCTATAGTTAAAAGCGTGTAACAGTTTGTGATGTGATCCATTTATCATGTTCTTATCATGGCCAACGTGGACGTTGTTTAAAAATTTGTGTGTGTACTTTAACTCTGCAGATCCTTGATTATTTGGACTGAATTGTATCGTAAATGAAAGTAAAGGTAATAGTGGCATAACCCCATATTTTTAAATTAGAAATAAAATGAATTTAACTTACTTTTTATAAACATAACAAGTGTACACAAATTAGCAATTAATTTGCGTAATCGTACGGACGGTCTATCCCTTATTGATAATTCCTACCAATCCAACATTAAATTTGAGGGTACGCAAAAGTGATCCGTTTAGAGCAGGTAGATGAAGGTGAGACGGGTCAGGTAGCAATGGAAAGTAACACATAACGTAGCTCTGTGGTAGGGTAGGGTTGAATAAGTGTGAATGATGAGTTTAGCTCCAGTTATTTTTTTTCCTCTTAAGGTAGGCGTCCTGGTAATTTGACGCTGTTCGCGAGACTTTCCCCATCCACCTAACTTACACCTATATCTTGAATTCTAGGTGTTTTTCCTGAATGTCGAAAACGATGCAAAAAAGTTCGCAATTAGACTTTTTTTGTCGCTGTTCATTGTATGGATAGGTGTAGAAAAACTTGTTGGGGTGGCTCCACCATGCTTTTGGTGACAAGGTCGCGACACATTATGTGTTCAATCATAGTACAACATTGGTGTCTGATGAAACAACGAGAATAAACCGCCTTTACCTAGAATTACTAGATTATTTTCTATCTTCTGATGTCAAAACGGCTGGACAGCAGAGGTAGTTTTTTTTTTAGCTTTTTCCCTGTCGTCGACTTTGTTTGGGATTCCCTTCAGACGAACGTGATTTTTCTAGATTACACAAGTCAAAGTCCTCCGGATAGGCATCAGATTTCTCTAGACGCTGCACTAAGAGAAAGTTACACTAGAACTAAAACTCCAAACAATTCATATTATTTAAGTCACGTGGCACAGTATTCTAGCGCTGGAATACTCTGAACTAATCCCCTGGATCTTAGCATTCACCCGCTATCACGGTCGAATGAATGATATTTACCTCATGTGTCTACTACATACAGTTCCAGTAAAGTTTAGTCACATCAGATAAAGTCGGGTTATCAATGATCATTATTCTGAGAATGTCAATCCAAATCCCCAAAATATCGTGAATTGACAGCACAGAACTAACAGTCAAGTAGCCGAAGGGAACAAAAGTTTGTTTCCATTGTTTTTGTATCCTGGGCAGTCGTCCTCAAACTATTCCAATCTATATTTGAGAACATCAACTCACTTGATTTATGGAGATGAAAGATTGTTTGTTTTTTTTAAAATTACAGTTACGTAAGTACCATTCTCTCACCATCCACAAGCATTGTACAAGGAGGACTCTTTGGATAGTTTACAACACGTATGGGCTGCTGCTACGTGAAGTTCAGCAGTACAGTTATTTATTATAGAGGTGGTGACTATAGGTGAGCTGATCATTTCAAGCCCGGAATCTAACAGATTACTATTTAGCTGTATATATTGCGTGTGCAGTGGGGAATAAATAATGCTTCTAGCCAGGCAAGATTACAAGCTGTGTAGTAGCAGAAGAAACATGTATTTTACATCAATTATAGAATATTTACAAAAATAACCCGCAGTTAAAAATATTAACAAATTTTGTAGCTTTTTGTACAATCCCTTTTTATACTGGAAGATACTGTTAAAAATGTTTATGTTTAGTTTTTTTTAAATTACTAATGAAATCCTATTTCTAGTGAGAATTAACGTATAAAATACTTTTCATTAAATAATTTAAACCAATTTTATTAAAAAATAAACTCTATACGAGTAGACAAATAAACTCGTACATTAGATAACAATTAAAAATTATTCTATTAAAACAACTTTTTATGTTTTACTGTAATATTAAAATTACGTAAAGGTAACTTGAAGTTTTCTCAAAATTATACCTTTTCAAGTTCAATAATGAAAAAAGTATTATAGTTAAAAGTAGTTTTTTAAACCACGTATCATCTATAAAGATATCTGTAAAATACCTTCATCTATACCACAATAAATGAAGGATTTATAGCTTGCGTGTAAAAAATCTTTCAAGCTTTATTGGTTTATGTTCAATGGTTCCATGTGTTTAAATGACACGTGAATACAAGTAAGATGAGAGTTGTTAAAACCAAAATATTTTCACTCGTGCACTGAAACAGTCAATTTTGGCTTTTTTTCACGTAAAGCTTCCTTAACTATCAATTTTGTTTTTTTAGAATATATTTTTAAACAATGTTGGGTTATCGAAATCGTTCTAAGATTATCAAATGTTCGATCCTATATTAGCCCCCAATTTACTGACTGTTATTTTTATAACATTTATTACTGAATAATATTGAAGCTTTTGATTATAACATACAATGAACAATGAGATGGACATAAACATGGGGGGGCGTAACAGTAGTTATTCTTAACACAGCAATTTATTTATATTAAAAAAAGATTAGTTAAGAAAAATGAAAATTAATTAAGGCAAATAGTGGTGTTCTACTATATAAATTTATCTTTTTTCCAATAAGTTCCTCAAATGCGTGGAATTCGTTTAATATAAGGGTAGGAAACAGGGATTGTTTTGGACCTTTATCATTGTTTAGCGATAAAAAATCAGTGTAAACACTACGTTTTCGCGATCTGCAATCTGATCTCTTCCTCAGGTGACTAATCGTTTAATATCCGAAATATTGCTGCCGCGACGGAGAGTTTGGGAATGCGCTCCGAACCCGGGTGCCTGTCCAAACCTGGAGAGTCTACCCAAGCTACCGACGACAATAATGAGATAATTTGTGATTTTAACTACTACTAATTCAGTTATAAACGTTTAATTCATTAAGTTGATTATATGCATTGTACGTATTATTCCATACCATTTTTTTTTTATGCTACGCTACATCGATTGTATATTGGATATACTAGGAAAATCGCATAGTCTGTTGGCAGGTTAGGGATTACTTTTCCCCCCCGTTATTTGACAATGTTGAGCACAATAGTTCCATTCTCTCTGGACACAAATAAAATGTCACAAAAATTGAGGAATCCAACTCAATGGTCTTAACGGTGACAAACAGATAAAGTAGAAGTCTTGTTGAGAGGTTTATCCCGTCCGTCATTAAAAGCAAGCCAAACCTAATTCAATACTCTCTTCATACTAGCTGGCCTCTATAGTTGAAGAAAACCGTACAAAGCTAAAAATACAGTGGGTTATCCAATTTGTACGTGGATTTAAAAATATAAAAGGCCTCCAGCGTATAATTATTACGCGGTAACTACTTCCTCGGGAGTTTTTTTTTTTGTTTATTGTTTGTTTTTTTTTTGGTGATTACATTTTTTATTTATTATGTGTTATCTCTAGCATACAATTGGAAATCTCTAATTTTATCCCCATATAACAAGGGGTTAGTTCCGTCTAAACCAATTTAAATATTATTTTCTTTATTGAGAATTATCAACCCTAAAAATCTTCTTGGATAGTTCTCAGAGAAAATAAACAGTAGATATTTTTTAAATCCCAGCTTCAAGTTCAAATATTAGTAGTAATTAATGTGGAATGTATACAGCTTCAATGCTACATGACCAAGGTTTTTATTAGAAAGGATTCTTTCCATTCAACTTTGCATAGGATATCAGGCAATATCAATGAATCCATTAAAATATGCGTGAAAACCAAGAATTACTTTAAAACTTCAGCTGAAGTACAGGACTTTTTTGGCATCTTCAGGAAAAAACCAGAATTCCCTTTGGGATCGCCTAGGAAAACCAAGAACCTTCATTCTTGCATGACAAATAAGATTTTGACCTTGACTTCGTGTCTGTGAGCAAAACCAAACACCTTCGCGATCTTCTGATAAAGCCAAAGTTATTCATAGTACATGTAACATCAAACATATGAATTTCAAAATCACTGCGTCTGAAGATGATTCTTCAGACAAGTAAAATATAATGTAAATATCTTCGGCAAATATTAATCACATCAAGGTTAACATACGCTTGCCTCTAATAAATTATCACACTAAAATCACAACCATATAATATTTACTGGACATTAAAAACATCTCTTTCGGCTGGTTCTGAAAAACCCGAAATTACTGCTTAATAATACTGCATACTGCTTAATGCTAAAGGCTAAACTTCTTGAAAAGGGTGAAAGCTTTTGACCCTTCCAAGTGGAGGAGGGGGAAAAAGAAGAAAAAGAATCCAGAACGGCAGGAGGTCTCAACTCCGGGCCCAACTGCGGGTACCAAGGCGGGGGAGGGGTCGGCCAAACGCCCCAGAGGCACCTTGGTCACTCCACCCTCCGCTGAGGGGCCAGCAAAGAAGGCTAGGAGGGAAACCCAAGACAGGCCCGAAGCCGCCACGCATCCCGAGGCCTCTGGTAGCACACCACAAGGCTACCATACAGAGAGGTCTGCAGCGCCGATGCAAAAATGTGCCATAGGCCCTCCGAAGGCTACCCGGAGGCGAAGGACGCATTAGTTGCAGGAGCGCAAGGAGAAGACCCATCGAGACGCAAATTATGGAAAGAAATCCGTAAACCCCTGGAGGATGGTTGCCGTTCCAATCAAAACAAAGAACCAAAAAATTCCGTTTTTTCTTGCGGTGCAACCTACCTAGAGAAAGTGTGTTTGTTTTAAAAAAAAAAATTGCTTCCATGGCTGCAATCAACGAGCACACCACAACGGTTTGGCTGGCAAGAAGTTATTCAAAGAATAAAACCTACTGGGAGATGGACATCTCTCTCTGAGAGGTGGGTTCCTGCCCGTGAAGGTGATCATCTTGAAGGTCCACTAGGGTGTTTTTTTCAGAGCATACACCACCGAAGCTTATCTGAAAGAAGACAACCTGTAAAAGGTACATTGAATATGTTCCAATAAGCAGTGAATCCCAGACCTACGAACCATGTAAAACTGAGTAGGCAAAAATCCTTCCATCCAAAGCCATGATCCGAAAAGGTTAATACGGGATTCCCACCCCCCCCCCCCTTTTTTTTTTCTGGTTTTCCTTCCTGACCGAGGTTCCTGCTAACAAGGGCTGTGGAAGGCTGTCCAACTGAAGAAGCCAACCTAGGACCTCTGGGCAGGTCTACAATTGATCTCCTCGACAGTTCCAAGGTCAATGGCCACGACGTTCTAAAAAAAAAAAATCAAACTCTCCTCACGCCGACTACGGCCACCCTCACGCTACGCACCCACGCCATGCCACAGCACAGTAGTGGCTGCCCCGGCCAGGCCTTCTGCCAGTAGTTCTTATCCTCCAGGAGGGATATTTTTCTTTTTGGATTGCTGGCATTGGCATTCAAATAAGAAACCATTGGCTTTTCCACCAAGGGAGAGTGAGGTGCGGGCCTAAATCCAAACCAAAGGTAATAGTTAATTTTAACTGTACCTCTCTAAGGAATGGTCCAGTGACCACTGTTCATCCTGTTGAATCTGAGGGCTTGGATTTTTCTAACCCTTCAAAATCGAAATTCCTGCTCACAGAGATTCTCACTGGTGGGCACACTGACCTGGAAATGAATGGAGGCATAGTGCAGAGCAACAATTGTATGGACTCCGTATAACTTTGCCATATGATGCCATCAGGGAACTCCCCTCCATCAAGAGACCTACGAGCTCTTCCTGGTGGAAGAAGCACAAATGGCACAGACGTCAACAACTTTCTTCTAGGTTGGTTGACGCCAACTCCAAAACGATTATGAATTAAGAGCACATAACGTGGAGAGAACAATTACCCTATGCCCATCACTCTGCTGGATGGGGGCGAGCACCAACCACTAAACGCCCAGAGGTGAGGCACTTTTACAATTTCTTTCTCAGTAGAGGGAACCTATTTTATAATGTAATAAAGGTAACCGCCCCTACGTTCGCAACACCGAATTAGAACAAGACTGTTATTGATATACGAGACAACTCTGCACACAAGGTATACTTGGACATGGTATGTGAATAAGTTGGCACGTAAGCGAAGGAAGGGGTCACCTCATTTTATCGGATCACAGGTATATCCGCTTCAACTTGCAAGATGAGGCTGCCAGAGGTCCTCTATCGCAATCCCAGGAGGACTGACTGGTTGGGGATATAAGTCTGACCTTTCAGTAACAGTTTGGGATCGGTAGGCGGAAAGGGTGCGATGCTTCACAGACATAGATCAAGATTAGCTTCTGCCGCGATGGTGGGTGGGCGTCTGGGACCTGCAGAGAATGCTATAAAAATCAATTAAGCTTCTACGACAATTGTCCATCTGCGACGGGGGAAGAAGTCCCGAAACCAATACACTAAAGTGGTGGACTGCTGGACCTCGCTCGCAAAAGGGCTAATGTCAGGAAGCTGTAACAATCAATGCAAAAGGAGCCGTATCACTGGGAGTTCCCTATCATAGAGCTCTAACAAGAATACAGCCCTAGCAATTAAAAAGGCAAAACAAAAGTTCCTGGAGGCAGTTTTACACAGAAGGTAAATTTTGAGTTAAGCGGCTTGGCAGCTAGACTGCAAACGTTTACTAGCCTCAGGTGCCAACCGGTCACTTGGGATCATTAAGGTCCCAGGGAGGGTCAACACACTTCCGTGGTCTAGTGATAGCCTCAAACCTTTCTCCTTGAGACTCACTTCCCTGATTGTATCTTTGAGGAAATGACGACACTGGAACGTCCTGGTAAACCATGAGGCAAGGGCTCCACGGCCACTGGAGCTTATCGTGGTGGCTGGGCCATCTGCCAGGAAGGATTGTCACTCTCTCGTCTAAAACCCAAACAAATGGGGCAATTTCCTAAATTTGCCCCTTTCAAATCTGCAGGAGGGGGCCGGAGAATCTCCTTACCCTTCCTATGGTGAACTATTCAGAGGCGAGCCTAGCTTTTCCAGTGACCCAGTCGGGACGTCGGTTTATGTGGTTTTCCCATATCCACAAGTCTGGCGTCTCAAACCAGGGTGGTCTTCACCCCTAAGAAAATTATAGGGAGAGCGGACTATTTCTGTCCCTAAATCTTTTCGTCCCATCAGTTTTATCTTCGTTTCTACTGAAAACATTAAGAAAGGGACTGGTGGAGAAGGCACTCTGAGAAAGGGAGTTCTCTCAAACACTCCCCTTTCATCGCAACCAACATTTGTCATACCCAGCAAGGCAAATCCTGTGAATACAGCACTGCACCAACTAGTCAGTAGGATTGAGGATAGCCTGTGCGCCAAGGAATTGGGCATTGTTGCCACAATCTTCATAGACATTGAATGAGCTTTTTGACCAATGCTAAAATTCACTGCGATGGTAAAGTGGACAAAGCACAGCGAATAGACGTGGCCTCGAGCCTAACAAGCTTTCTGTGCCGGTTGCTTAGGGCCATGCTGTGCTTCCAGACGGATCAGGGCCGAACTCAATGAAGAAGCGCTTGTGATCGCACCAACACTACTACAAGGGGATGTCCTCAAGGAGCAATCCTGTCACCGTCTATACTGGTGGAATCTAGTAGTAGATGTTCTACTTGAGGACCTTACTAACAATGGACATCAAATGACCCGAAGTATATGCAGACGACATAGTCCTTATAGTACAGGGAAAATATACAAAAGTTGTTGTTGAAATCATGAATACCAACCTTCAACATGTACACAACTGGTGTCAGGGATAGGGACTGAAAGTAAATTCCCACTAAGACATTACCATTTCCTAAGGAAACAGAACCTAGAGTCTCTTTCTAGGCTGAAACTACGCATCCAAACAGCTAGAGTGGTCAAAGACAGTTAAATATTTAGGACTGACTCTAGACCCATAAGCTTACGTGGAATGATCATCTTAACAATATCCTGCAACAGCGAAGCAAAGTGGGCGCTCATGACGTCCAGGAGACTTGCAGGAATCTCATGGGGCCGTAAAAAGACCCCTTATTAGGCACTATGGCTTTACAAAGCAGTTGTTAGGAGCCTCAAATCACTTATGGTTCCTTAGTCTGGTGGACAAAGGTTAAACAGGTAACTGCCAAAGCCAAGCTTGAAAAGCTTACAAAAGGCTTGGCACAATCTTTTGCAACCGGGAGCATTCCAGGAGGCAGTCCCATCAGCGACCCTCGAGGTGGCTTTAGGACTTTCTAACCTCTTGATGTCCAATCTATAAAAGCTGGAAAAGCTCGTAAGACAGCTTATCGCCTGATGGTTGCTGGCTTGGTGGCAAGGAATGGCGCTGTCCTAACGCGAGCCATGGCGCCATCACTGAAGCTGTAAACCCAAGCGCTATTCTCGAAATGGTCTCCGACATAATGAGAACGGAGTTCGTATTCAATAAGCCATTCTTTGTTGACTTCTACTCCAGAGATGAGTGGAAATCGCAAGATAACATCCCAACAATAAGAAAGAGCTTTGTCTGGTACACGGATGGCTCGCTTATTAAGGGAAGAAACTGGATATGGAGTGTTTAGTCAATCCCCTAGAACTGCCCTTTGCGGCAGTTTGGGTCGGAACTGCTCCATATTTCAAGCCGAAATCTATGGTATCCTAGCCTGTGCCAACCTAGGCCTCACCAGAGGGTACCAGGGAATGAACATCTGTAATAATGTCAGACAGTCAGGCAGCTCTTAAAGCTCTTGACTCCAAACAGCATTTCATCCAGGCTTGTGTGGGAGTGCTTTAACACTCTCTGCAAGCTTGGATCACGCAACTTTGTGCGTCTTGGTTGGGTACCGGGCCACACAGGCATAGGTGGCAACGAATACGCCGACAGGCTTGCCAAAAGCGGAGCAAGCATGCCATACACCGGTCCGAGTTGTGGTATAAGCAAGTCAGCCGCTTACCAAAGTATAAACAAATGGTCCAGGAAGACACACCGCTTGCGGTGGCAGAGTCACCAAGGACAAGCACTCGGCAAAAGACTGCTCACTGATTCTAGCTCCGGCTTCACCAGATGGCTGATGGGGCTGGGCAGGGATCGGGTTAAGCAAGTGATT
>NW_025787907.1:0-12182 GCF_021130785.1 Homalodisca vitripennis
GAATACAAACAAAACTAAAAAAGGGAATTTGAATCCTTTACAACAAATTAAAATTTGTGAGTGTCCGAGCTGAGTTGAAACCTGGGTCTTCAGCTTAAGCAGCCCTGATGCGCTTGTCATTACTTCTCTCATTTGTAATCTGTAAATTTTTATGAATCTACCATTTTGATATATTTTAGCGTTTGGAATTAAAAATTTATTTATAAGGTATTTATGGGAGAAATAGTTTAGAATTAATGTCAAAGTATAGATAAATAAATTGTATTTTCTCAAGTAAGGGTATGCGGAATAGAATGATACAGTGGATAGCGGGTCCTTTGGGTAGTCTATTTTGTTAACGTGTTTTGAAATAGGGGTAGTTTGAAGATTTTTGTTCTCTCTGACCTTGTGATTGGATAGTTAGAGGCCAATCAAAGGCTTGTTTTTAGTTACTGTTCGCAGGAAGGGGAGGTATAAATAGCTATGATACAGCTATTCTTGCGTATTTTTGGACTGTTAAAATTTTTTTAAATTCGATTTTATTTTGGAAACAAGAAGTAAACATTTATTTCAGTTTATTTTATTTGAAGGAATAAAACCTTTAAATGAAAATACTTTACACCAGAAGTTTTTGTAAGCTTTTGGAATGAAATTAAATATCAGACAAGTACAAGGATTGTTTTTTTTAGTCTAAATTAAATGAAGTTAATTAATACAAAGTTCTTTAAGTGGTTAGAAAAGTAATTCCTTTCCACTATCATATAAATTAATTATTAAATTACATTATTAAGTTCAGCCAACCTATCAAAGGATTATGTACAATGATTTTGGAAACTTGCGGATCTCTCTACAATATGCTTGACAACCAACCTACGTTCAGGGTCTAATCTTTGAGAAAAAAAATAAAAGAGCACAACAATTGAATTACTCTAATTTATTTAGTTATCATGCCGATTTTAATTTTTTTTTGCATAATTGTGAACTGAAATTATTCTTGAAAAATAGAACCATGTAAGGAATGCACAAATTAATTATACGTAATTTATTCTTAGTTTAATAAATAAACAAATAAATAATCCAAATTAAACTGATACAAAGTAGTACCAAGAAACTCACAAAGTGTAACTAATAAGCTATTTTAGGACTTCCATTTGACCTCTAATCAATAAAATTGTTCCAACTAGAGATTTTATACGAACTATAAAGTTTGGCTTGTACGTACAGAAATCCCTTTCTACCAAGAGTTTTAAAAAACTGATTTTCCTTTTTACCTTTAACTACATCCTGATCCTCCCAGAACCAAGAGAACCTTGTGTACGAAGCCTCAAGTCACATACCTTTCTATTGAGAGTTCCACATAAAGGAGGATTGCAACCGACTTCTGTAATTCCCTTTCGGGTGCTAGTGACACTTTGTAATGAAAACAAAAAATATTTTAATACAGTTATTTAAATGGATAAAAGGTTTCAATTAACAAAAATAACAGTAAAATACACATCACAATTCACATCATAAAACTTATGTATTGTAAAAAGCAAAGGGGATGATTTGAAAAGACACTCCACTTGGCCCCTTTGGCGGAGAAGAGAAAACAAGTTAATTACGCCGGAGGAAGAAGTTGTGAAGTACATTAATATATATTCCAATTGTTACCAAGTATTTTGTTCACGGGAACAAATACAACCTCACAAAATTTGACCTGGGGTTAAAAAATTCCAATGGCGATACATAATTGTTTATTAAATATACAATTTATTGAAGTCAATGGCTACTTTTTAATCTTTTAATTCAAAATATGCAGTAATAACAAATAAAGCAAATCAGGTAATTTCATATTTAAAAATTTTTCAGCTTTGTTGACTATGAAAATATTTTTTAAAGGGCTCTTGAATAATTACCATATACACCTATATTAAGGTAAACATTTTGTACTATCAGACTCAAGTGCTGCACACGTTAAAATTGCAGACAGCAACTGAAGGGAAAATTTTGCAAAAATGCCGAATTCCGTTCAAAAAATTTGTATTATATGAAAATTAAAACTTTATTCATAATATGAGAACGATTGATATTTTTATTTAATAAAAAGACATAATAAGAATAGTATGCATAGCAAATTATCTTTAAATTTGAAACAAACTGCCACTTTTCTACAGTATATTTGTGCTCTTAATAGTTCCAAGAAACGATTAATCTAATAGTGTGCATAGAAATATATAAATATATATATATAAAAAAAATATATATATTATACTTTCAATTGTGATTTAACTTTCCGGATCCATAAGATTTCTAAGTAACCCAAACTTGCAAACGCGCACACACAAAATACAGTACACTATTATTGTACGATAGAAACTAACCCCACTTGTTTCGAGCCCTAATTTGAAACTAAAGAAAATCCCAAAATAGGAATTACAAAAACACCTGCAAACTGAATCACTGCGATTTTACAATACTTTCATTTTTTAATAATTTTAATAGAGAATAAATGAACCAAACAGCTAATTGTTTACAATTAAAGTATGGAAGACTGTGCGATCATTTATGGTATTGATTCACATTTATATAGCAATCTAATTTTACCAAAATATTACTACTGTCTGAGTAATTTTAATTATATTAAGATTATTAACTATTACCATGTAAACATAAACTAAACCCCAATTAAATAAGTGTGTGCCATTCTGAAACAACAATTTTAACCAAATTAGTTTAAATATTTTAAGTAAAACAAAACATTACCTAGTGTATGTGTCGCGTTGTATTAGTTTTAAGTGGGGTTGACTTCCTGCTGCACTGGCCGCATCACCCTGTAACAATAAAAAAAGACAACAATTAATAGCGTAACATAGTAAACTATAAAAGTTCCCTAAACTAATATAATTATATAAATATACGTTAAAATAAATAATTAGGTTTTATACTAAAATATATTCATGGAACAAACAATAAACTTAAGTCTAATATTAGCAGATAGATTTAGTTACCTTATATGTTGTGTAGTGGAGAATTATTGTTCTAGTAAATGTAGTTCTACACGCAAGCATAAATTTTCACAAATTTCCATTCAATCATCACTCATACTTTGTGTGTTTTGCAACACACGTGGAGTAGTGTTACGTGATAATGTCAAAGAGGGGACGTCAAGCCAACGCAGGACCGAAGCCCCTGAAAATAATCAGAACAAAACACGAGAATCACAAATATGACATCAATTAAAGGGTGAAATTTATTTATAATACCTTAAAAAAAGAGTGTAATACATTCTGAAAAATTTGAATAAAAAATGTAAAATTTCAGAATGGCATTAAATTTACACCTAAAAAGTCCCAAAACTACGGTACTGTGTCATCTCGCATTGAGGATGAGTAATATAGCATGCTGAAACAATATTTCAATTTTTAAAAATGTACCCTAATAAATAAAAAGGTACAACGAGAAAAATTATTAAAAATAGTACTTAGCATAGACTAATAAATAATAAGTACAATGAGAAAAACTATTAAACTAGTACTTACATAGATAATATTGTAGTGTTGTAAAGTGAATATATGTAAGTCCGGTAGCCAAGTTGTCTAAAGACGTTGATCTTTGGATCTGAGCTAGAGATAGCACAGGTTTAAGTTTTGTTTTTGCATTGAAAAATTAAAAATTAATATATATTTTATCGTTAAACTAAGTGGGGTGGGTTTTTCAAATGGCTGGTGGAAGTTATTATTTAAAGATAAACAATCTATTATAGTTTTTATAAAACGCGTGGCTATTCTAATTAGCAGTGAATTTTACGCAAGTAATTTTTGTCAATGTAAAATTTTCTTAAATGGAGAGACTAAAAAATCAGGGAGGGTTGACAAAGAAAATGAGGTCAAAATACATTGAGGCAAAAAATTTAAACTGACGTAAAGGGGCAAAACCGACATAGCCCTTTTATTCCCCCAGCTGACTCGCAGCCCCGAGCCCTCTTTTTGTGCTCCCACAGCCGAAATCAAATGGCGTGTGGTATTTTTCACTGAGGTTCAGGACCAAGCCATAAAATGAAACTTATTCCCTGTCAGAACGCTCCCCGACCTGGGGGAAGTAGCCGGAAATCACTAGCAATCCCACTCAAAAGTCAATCCCCTCTTTTTAAAATCACGGGCAGAGTGAAGAAACAGCCTTTTTCTTGTATACATTGGATTAAAAGGGTTCTTTCCAAACCCAAAAATTCTTTTTTTTATGTAGATGGTTTAAAATCGAAAGATTTTGCGGGGAATTTTTTCACCCAACACTAAAGGGCCTCATTTACAAAAGAAGAAAAAAGTCAGGTGATGTTCTTGGTCTGTGACGTACAAAAGAAAAAGGAGAAAAACTGTGTATTATTGAAATAACGACTTGAAATTTTTGTAAATGATTTGTCTTTAAAGAATATTGAATTGCTTTGTAAACCTGAAATAAATCTTTTTTTATAAAAGACTTTTGGCTAAAAAAGAAGTTTTCGTATTTTTAAAATTTAAACCTAATTTTTTTTCACATAAAAAATTAACAAAAAAAATTTCCAAGTGATGTTAAATATGAAAGAATATTAATTCTTTAAAATTTAAGTCATGTTATATTAAGAAAATTTAAAGAAAGCTTAAAATTTAAAACAGTAGATTTCCCGCCAATCCAAAACTAAATTGGGACCCGAACCTTTTTTCAAATTGAGGGAAAAAATTCGGCCCTTGGCGGATTTTTTTTAAAATTTAAAACCATTTATCAACTTTCAAGTGAAATTTTTACGGGGTTTTAAAAAAATTTAAAATTTTTGAAAAAAAAAAATTTACAATAATCAAATGCAATAAACAAAATAAGAAACGAAATTAAAACGAAATTTAATAATATTACAGTTTTCCTGTTTTTTTGTAGGGTTAATCGCGGGGCGAAACTGAGTGCCATTTTTTTGTGCTTAATAAATCTAGTAGAAGCCACCTTCGGGGTTTGGGGGGGCAATTTTGGTGGGGGACCTTGAAACAGTGTGGCGCGCAAAACTATTGGCGGGCCATTTACCCCACCCCTAATCCCCCTCCACCACCCACCCCGTGACGAGGGGCGAAAATGACATTTTTAGGGCAATCTTCCATACGCGCACACGGCCTTATTTGTGAAATTCCCGGGTAGTTTGTGGTTTGCAGTTTTTTTTTGTTCTTTGCTCTGTTTCTGGCTATATCCGATATCATTATGGCTAGAAAACGTAAAAAACAACTCGGTACGTTAAAAAAAAAAAACTCGAAGTTTTTAAAAGACTAGCCCAATTGAAAGTCCCTCCCTCAATTTTTCCAATTTTGAATTTGGTGTGGGGAAAAGCAAAACGATCAGTGACGGGAAAAAAGAAGCGGGAAAAAAATCAAAAACAATTTTGCCCCTTTTTTCCAATAAAAAACACTCTAGAAAAACGTAAAAACAACTTTTGTTAAATCGTAGACAAATTTCGATGAAGAAATTTTAAAACTTGTGGTTTTCTAAAGAGAGACAAAAAGGCATTCCCTTAAAAAACCCCCGGCCCCCTCTTATTAAAAAAAAGGGGGCGCTTCTACAAACTTCCTTAGGGGAGGCGATCCGTCATTTTTCGGCTAGTTGGGGTTTTTTTTAGATGGGTTTGGAAAAAAAGGAAACGGTACGGGGGAAACTGATTTAAAACTGGCGAAAAGATGCCGCCAGAGTAACTTTCAGGAGTTCAAAGAAATTACATCCCCCTTTACACACCCCAGCAATGTACAACGCTGATAAAACCCGGGGAAAAAACTTTCAAAGGGGTTGCCAACAAAGAGCCTACCCCCAGAGAAGAAAAAGTCCCGCTCCAGGTTTTTAAAATTTGGATAAGCAACGACAAACCCGTATTAGCATGCAGCAACGTTTTCCGCCACCAAAATAAGATCCCTTTTGAAGGTTATCGGTAAACCCCAAAAAACCTCAAAGTTTAAAAACATGAAATAACGCTCTGCCGGTTTACTAAAAAAACCCAAAAAGAAAGCTTGGATGGATCGTGCTTTGTTTCAAAAAATTTTTTGGAAAAATTTTGTCCCCAAACCCTGAGAGCCTACAAAAAAAAGGACTGCCTGATAGAGCGTTTTTAAACTCATAATAACGCTCCGCCCCCATCCGGATGACTTAAAACGGGTTTAAAGGGTGAAAAAAAAGGGCCTTTTTTTTCTACCCACCAAAACGTTACTTCGATCATAAACCCAAATTTGGACCCAAGGATTTTCAAACAAGCGTTGAACAAAATTAGGGAAAAAAAGCTGCCCAAAAGCCTGCTTGGGGGAAAAAAGAAACCTCACAATTCTCCAAAAGCTTAAGAAAATCACGTTTCAAAGTTTAATTTTCTGGGTGGCAAGGTTTGGGGAGAACAAGCGAAGGAGCTCTCAGAAATCGGGAAAAAAATTTTTGGGCCTGATCTGCATTTTTTTGAAGAGGTTGTTTCCAGGGGTAAATGAATCGAAACTTTTTCCTTTTGTAAAAAAAAAAACCGGTTTCGAAAATTAAAAAGAAGGAGGGTGTTGATGAGGGGAAACGGCGTAGATGACAAAGGTTTTCGAGGAGTACACAGACGAAGACATCGTGGCACAGGGTGCAAAGGAGTCCCAGCTGATGACTCATGTAGCGGGGAAAGGGATGAGAGAGACCCCAAATTTACCGATATTGTTCCACACACGCCCCCTGCAAGTCCCTTTTTAAACCTCGCTCAAACCTCCAACGTCGAGCAAACAGGCCGCTGCTACTCCCAATGACTTTAAATTTTCATTCGGCCCTTTTGGGCGAAAAAATGCATCGTCCAGCCCTTTTTAAAAGTGTTTGGGGTTCAAAAGAAAACACTGACTTTAGGCCCTTAAAAAGTTTTTGGGTTTTGCAGTGTTTTTTTTTAAAACTTTTTTAAACCCAAAATTGGGTTTCCAAGTTAAAGTACAAATTATTTGCTAAGCCTTGCTGGGGGTTTTTGTACATTATAAATACAGTACATACAGAACAAATTTTCATTTATTTAACATTTTAAATTCCGAACAATGTATTTATCATCTAACCTTTCAAATTAATTTCAGTTTCATATGTCATAAGTAAATGCTTTTTAGAAATAAAAAATTACGTTTTAAATAAAATAAAATGTTTTTAATTTATTTTTCCTTTCCCTTTTTTGCAATTTTATATTTTCCCCCTACCGTGTTTTAGGGGGATTTTCGGATTGGCGGGGGTTTGGATCGGGGGACCCCTACTGTAAAAATTTTAAATATTTTTGTAAAACAACCCGCTGTCTGGGATAAATAAAAGCAATCCTAAAGATACGCAGAATAAAGTCTAGAAAAAATCATAAAACACGTTACATTAAAAGCAAACCCCAACCCCAGACATAAATGTCGCTGTGGGATTTCATGATATGCAGAAAGGAAAATTTTACAAAGGAAAATGTAAAAAGGGGATCTTTTAAAAAAAATTAGTTTAAAATTTTTTTAATGACCAAACCCTTTTTAAGGGGGTTGGGACTGCCGAGCTTAAAACATTTTGCCCCTCATTCCCCCAATTTTTATAAACCAACGCAATTGGGGCAGTGAAACTGTTTTAAACCACCCAGGGTTTGGGGCATTCCATGGGAATAGGGGCCAGTCCTTGGGGGGTCGCGGGCCCCTTTTACCATGTAATACCCCCCCCAAAATTTTGGGAAAAATTAATAGAGAATGTAGGTTACGTTTCCCTGTGCTTCAACTAACCCCATACAATATGCACTTCCCCCGACAAGAAATAATATAGATCCATAAATTCTCAAATAAAAAGTCTTGATCTTTTCAGCAAAAAAATACTTGATAAAAACGTTAAATAAAAATTTTTTAAATGCATAAATTTTTTTAAATTTTTATTGAAGTCCTAATAGATTAAACAAAAAAAATTTTTTTTTTTTTACACCGGATATTAGAAGGGAAAAAATTCTAATTTTCGGTTTTCAATTTAAGGGGGAAAAATTTTTTAAATATAGAGGTTTTCCCTTAAATTTTGTTCAATTTGATCTTGAAAATTTTATCCTAATTGCAAAACCCCAAAAATTTTAAGTGCACAAAGTACTGACTTGAAAGATGGTCAATATTATTTAAAAATAAGTTTTATTTTTAAAAATTTTTTAGGAAGTGATAGAAAAAAACCCTTCTATTTCCACCACCCTTAAAACTTTAAGACCAATGCTAAACATTGGGTTTTAAACCCTTTTCCCAAAAAAATTAGTTCACAACGGTTTAAAAATTAATAAATATTGAAACCCGTTATAAAAAGTATTTTTTATAGAAAGTTTCCCAACAATGGGATTTATAAAATTTTTCTAGCCCATTGAATCTTTATTTTTTTTTAGATTTCTTAATAAAAAACCTCCCTTAAATTTAAATTTCCCCTCCTTTTATCCAAAATGATTTTTTTGGGAAATTTTGCCCACGACCACAGGTAGCGGACCAGGTACAAAACCTTTCCCCAAAACCCGGGGGTGTTTTTAAGAAACAAAATGAGGGAATACATTGAAAGACGTAAAAGGGGAAAAT
Source organism: Homalodisca vitripennis (assembly GCF_021130785.1). Classification (NCBI taxonomy): domain Eukaryota; kingdom Metazoa; phylum Arthropoda; class Insecta; order Hemiptera; family Cicadellidae; genus Homalodisca; species Homalodisca vitripennis. The sequence goes on from NW_025787907.1 coordinate 8,514, forward strand.
AACGAAAACAACCCTTTCGGCGAAACTTTATTTAGTTTCCAGCAGTGGAAAACGAAATTGGGTTTTGCCCGAAAATCACAGGAGATTTTTAAAACATAAAAAAAAACAAAAAACCAAAAAAAAAATAACCCGGGGAACAAAAACAAAAAAAAATTTTAACTAATTTAACAAAAAAAATATTTTTTAAAAATCCCCTATAAAAAAGGAAAAAAAAAAAAAAAAAAAAAAAAATAACCAAAAAAAAACCCTTTAACAAAAAAAAAAAACCCCCCAAAAACCACCCCCCCCCCCCTTCCCCCCCCCTAAAACTTATAAAAAAACCCCCCCCCAACCCCCCCCCCCCCCCCAACCCCATTAAATTAAAACCCCCCCCCGTCCCCCCCCAAACCCCCCCCCCCCCGCCCCCCAAGCCCCCCCCTCCCCCCCCCCGGAAAGGGTCCCCCCCCCCCCAACCCCCCTCCTTCCCCCCCCCCAAATTTCCCCCCCCCCCCCCCAAACCCCCCCCAACCCCGGAATTTTCCCCCCCCCCCCCCCGGCCCCCCCCCCGGGAGAAAAACCCCCCCCCCCCATTAAAATAAAAGTAAATAAATTCCCCCCCGAAGGACCATTTAATTCCCCCCCCAAAATAAAAAATTAAAAGAAAATTAAATAATTTTCAAAACCCCCCCCCCCCCCCCCCCAAACCCCCCCCCCCCCCCGAAAATTCCCTTCCCCACCCCCCAATACCCAAAACCTTTTTCCAAATAAAACTTTCAAAAAAATTTTTGGAAACTATTAAAAATTTAAAACAAAACAATTGGCTTGGAATAAATGAAGAACCCCACCACTAAAATATAAAAAAAAAGAATAAAAAAATTTTAAAATAATTAAAACCCAAGAAGAACCTTTGAACCGGGTTCCTAAAACAAAAGGAAAAAAAAATTTTGGTTTTTAAAAAGCCCTTAAATTAAAAAAAAGGGTTTTTAAAAAAAAAACGGTTTTAAAATTTTTAAAAAAAAATTTTTTCAACTGGGCACTTTTTTTTTTCTTCTTTTTCCTTTTTTGGGGTTTTTTTTTTTTTTTTCCTTTTCGTTTGATTAAACCCCAAATAAAACTTTTATTTTTTAAAAAAAACCCAAAAATTTAAGAACGTTGGGTTTTAAATAAAAAATTTAAAAAAATCCCCAAAAAAATGGGAAAAAAAAATTTGGAATAACTTTTCATTTGAAAAAAGGGGGAAAATTAAAATTTTGTTTTTTTTAAAATTTTTTTTTTTGGCAAATAATTTTTTTAAAAAAAAAAAAACCCGGGTACCCGGCCTTTAGGGTAGGTTTTTTTTTAAAAAAATAAAAAACAAGGGGGTTTAAAAAATAGAGGCTGGTCCCCTAAATTATTTAAACTACAGTTTTAAAAATATAGTGAAATAAGTAGGTTTTTGTACTTCTTGCTGTTCTAAAAGGAAAATAAAAATCAAAATTATGAGTTTCAAAAATTTTTAAAAGCAAAGCTTAAAAATTTTTTTGCACTAAAAATTTAACAACCTTTTAAAAAAAAACATGCAATAAAAAAAATCTACCGGGAATCGTATTTAATAAAAAATTTTTAAAATTTTTTACTTAAACCAATTTTTAGAAAATTTTTCCCGCATAAAAAGACGGAGGCCCCAGCAGCGGTGTTTTGGATCATAGCCGGAAGAAGACTGAATATGAAAATCTGCTAACTCCCCCTTTTCCCTATGAAATTGAAGCCAAATTGCTCAAAAAATGCAACTGTCCAAACAATTTTTCAAAGGTAGGTTTTTTTAAAAATTTTGTTTTTTTTTGGTAACGAGGAAAAAAATATTGTTTTTTTAAGAAAGAGACTAATCGTTATGGCTTTATTTTTTTTTAGAAATTATCAGGAAAAAAGAACTAAAAATTTAACACCAGGGGTTTTTAAATGTTCAAGGCCCCATTTAAAAAAAATAATATTGAGTGTAAAACATCGCTTACCCATGGGCCCGGGCCCATCAAGAAAAACAACAAAAATAAAGTTATTATTTTTGGGAAACGTTTTGCAAAATAATAAGTGGGAAAAAAACTATATATATATATATATATATATATTAAAAATATAAATACATTTTAAAACAAATTTTAAATTTTTTAAAAAAAGTCGTTTGAAAAGGGATTTGGTCTTCCATCATATTTTAGTTTTTTCTTTTTTTATTTCACATATTGACAGATAAAGGGAAGGGGCCCAAAACCAAAAAAATTGAAAACGGGGAAAAAATAAGCCCCCTCTGTGGTGTAATTTGGGAGCAAAATTCACCCGGGAATGAGAAAATCCCGGGGTTCCCACTCCCCGGGGGAGCAATTTCTTTTTTGCGATTTAAATTTTAAATTTAAATTATATATTTTAATATATATAAATATATATATATATAAAATAAAAATTTGTATAAAAGGGAAATAAACCTTTTTAAAAATTTTAATAAACATTGAATCGCAAAAAGTATTTGCTCCGCCGGGACACGAACCCGGCGGAGTTTGGTTATGTAAACTTATATGTGACAGATACAGCTAAATACAAAATAACTGAATCGTAAAAAGTGAGGGCTCTGTGGTATATTGGCAGCACATTCACCCGGCAAGTAAGAGATCCGGGTTCGCGGAATCGATTGGAAATGTTGTAAAATATTTTTCAAATAACCAAAAGTATGTTTTAAATCTTTAGAAAAATCTTTATTCTACAATATTAATCATATCACAATCTGTCTCTTTAATTTTCTTCGTTCCAACAAATAATTAATGTAAGTTATCTTATCTTGATTTATTTATTTGACATTATTATCTTTTAATATATTCAAAAATATTTTTGGCAAATAAACTTTATAATCTTCCAATTCTGCAATGATTGTTAATCCAAATTTATCTTTAATTCTTTCTAAATTCAAATTTTTATATTTCTCACTTATCTTTAATTCATTTATCTTCTTATATTCTCTAACTTTGAATTCACCAACATCGTTCAACTCTTTCAAGAACTCTGTTAATCTAAAGGAACCAGAAAAATTATACTTCTTGAGGATGATAATAAATATTCTAGACATTTTGTAGGGTAATATGTGGTCTTAACATGAAATATCATTGATCTAAGCTTGTACGAAATACATCTGGTTTTTTCAGCATTAAGACTTTTTGGTCGAAATCTGGCAAATATGTTGTTTTGCATGCAAATATGTTAGAAAAGAATATAGCTTGCATCTAGAAATATTTTTCCACCGCAATCGTACCATATATTAATTAAAAATGTAATCGAGCTGGATAGGGTTTAACTAAAAATGAGTGTATTTTTCATGAACCTATTCAATGAAAGTATGGAGCTCAAATTAAAAACAGGCGAACTAATATATGTTTAAATGAGAAAGAGTTTTATTTTTGCGTTAATTAAATTATAAAATACAAGTGGTTTAATCAGAACAAAAGCAATGATGATTATGATGATTTTAAAATGCATAGTATTAGTACGTTTTAATTCGTTAGATAAAAAAAATGTTAAACGTTGATCGTCCTTACTTTACAAAATATAAAATATTCTACTATTTCTCAACATCGGCCATCTGAAATTGTTTGTTATGGGACGCCCTAGTATTTTATGATAAATTTTAATTTAAAATGTTATTTAAAGACTTTATCATTGGTTATTACA
>NW_025787908.1:0-13230 GCF_021130785.1 Homalodisca vitripennis
TTTTTTCTCAATATTTTCAAATCTTTCTTGTACATTTTTTTATAAGCGTATTGTTCTAATAGATTTCACTAAAAAACATTACAAATTGGAATAAGGATATCAACCTATTGTAGATAAAATTCAATATTATAGTTGTTTTTCCACATCCACATTGAACCAACTATTAAACAATCTGATTGGTTTGATTTTTCTTATTTTCTTCAAACGTTTGAAGTTTTATCTGATCTTTTTGCTTAAAAAATTTCTCCATTTAAATAGAAGATTTTCATCTTGAAGGCAAACGCTTGCGAAAAATGAAGCTGTTCAAGTTGACTTCAGAAAGCTACTTAAATTAGTTTTAAAATACTTTGAACATCTCTATACACTTAGAGGAAGAATCAAAATTATTTTATCGGTTTAAAGCGGTTTTTTATTCTGACAATTTTGTTATACAATATTAGTGAAAGTTTCTCCCTTATTGAATAGGATTTAGTGAGATAGAACATAACACAAAGATAACTATGGTTATATACAAAGGTTATTCCATATAACTTTCGATCAAAATAAAAAATTCCCTTAAAAATTATCTGAAAACCTTCAACTCAATCAGATAAATCTTTAAACTTTGACGAAAAACAAGTTTGAAATGCAAAAAAATTATCTCTCTAATAAAATTCAAATTAAAATCACCAGTTGAAGAAAAATGTTTTCAGCAATTATTGTAGATTTTGTTATAGGGTTTGTTCAAGAAACTATTGAGCCAAATCAGGGTATATTTTAGGAAATAAAACCGCCAACAATTTTAGGAACCGTTCGATTGTAATTGAAGTGCACCTGCAATCATCGTTTGTTTGAACCTTAGTTTATGAAAAATTTTCCATACCGAATATTTAACACCAAAGAAATCTGAAATTTTTGTACACACTTTTTTCCCAAATGGTTGCTTATGGAATCAAAAAAATCAGTTGAAAAATCCGAATTGAAAGTCGATTATATTCCAATTAGAAAAATAATATTAAAATAGAATTCAAAAAATCGTTTCTCTAAACTATTTTCAAAAAGACTCTGAGGGAAATTTATTAAATAATGAGAGTAAAACAACAATATAATTTAAGATTTGTCGAAAAGACTGATAATAAAGGGGAATGAATCGTTGATGACCGTGATGACAAGACATTCAATATTTTTACTTAAAAATTTACAAGGGGCTATTCGAATGGCCCCCCCTTAACAATGCTTCATCCTGACCCTGTTTTTATCAATGAATCTGGACTTTATACTAACTGAAATCAAAAAATTATCATAGTTAAATTTCTTTTCTATCTCAAATGGATAGTCAGTTGTAAGAACCCTACTCAACAATCAAACTGTACATTCAATAATAAAGACATTTGCACGTATTGTTGGACGAAAATTAATGAAATTTGGTATTTAATGGCTAACAATGATGTTGCAGCGAAATATATTACAATATGCAAAATAACTAGACAAGTCTTATTCATAAAGATAACATATTGGATAATGACGAGGAAAAATAGCCCGTTTTAAATATATGAACATTACCAAGAGGTTCTATGCCATAGACCCTTTCAAAAATCTTCCATCCTGACACTATTTTCATTAATGAATCTGGATTTTATTCTTTAATACTAAAGATCTAATAAAAATTTAGAAGCAAAAACACCATTTCAAAATAGTGGGTTAAACAAAAAGAGGTGTTTACCCTCCATTAGAAAAATTTGTGGTGAGTACAAACTTAGAAATTTTGGTAAACAAGATTTAAATATATTTAGAGGACGAAGTTAAACACTTGCAAATTAAAGATGAAATAAAAAAAAACGGAGAAAAATAATCACAAAACAAAGTGTAAAAAATTTGACTTTAATGAAACCAAGACCTTGTTTGTTAAAGATTTTTGCTAAGAAAAAAACACCAGTTTTTGTATATTAATTAAGAAGAATTCGACTATGTGCGGAATATCCTTATTACGTTTATCAGAGCTCAAAGAGAGAGAAATACCGAAAAGATTGAAAGAACTTGAAATTGATTACCCAGAAAATGGAAATTTTAATTAAGACAAGGAGCATCCAAATAGTGATAAATCTCTACAAACCAAATGAAAGAATCTTCTGGAATATTTTATTTACATACGGGAAATCATTTTACTACAAAATTATATGGCAGGCAATCTCGAGACTGATTTATAGAAATATCTAAAGAGAATTACACGATGAAAAATGTTTTCTAAAATTTTATTCTTTTGCTAAAGAACTCCTACGAATTTTATTATTATTTTTGTTTTGTAAATGTATTTAGCATAAAAATCTAGGGATACTCATCGTAGAAATTTTTTTTCATTATTCACAAGGCATTTCGTTTTTATAACTTTCGCTGAAAATTTTTTTAGCAACGCAATCTTTTGCAAAAAGCATTCTGTTTCTATCTTTACTATACTGCCAGTTATTAAATTCAGAAATATTTTTAATTTCTTTACAAAAGTAACAACTTTTTCTCTTTCTAAAAGTTAAGATATTTGTTCATTTTAATCATATAATTTCCCTTACAATAACTGTTTTCTTTTCTATTCTCTTTCTTGACACTTTGTACATTTTCTTTTTGAGAACTCCATTTAAATAGAAAAAATCTATTAACACAATGAAAATTGTTTAAAACTCTCTTAACTTATGATATTTGGTGTTGTAAATGTTTTTGATAATTATTTAAAACCATTTTTAATAGTTCTTCCACATTCACATTGAGTATCTTCATAATATAATCTATGAAGGATTCTTCTTTACACAATCTTTACAATATGAGTCTTTCTTATCTCTACTATAGTGCATCCACTATTAAACCTCTGGAAAATTCTCTTTTAGTTTCTTTTAACATTTAGAGGACATCTACTATTATCTTCCAAAGTTAATTTTTCTATTTTATCATATAATTCTTTTATTGGAATTTATCTCCCCTTTCACAATCCTTTGCAATTATAATGCATTCCATCTTTTTCTATTTTTTATCTTATATTAAAATTCATATTTAAATCTTTAAATTTCGTTTGCACTTTATGTAGCATTTTCTTATTGATTGCGCCCATTTATATATATAGAAAAATTTATATATACAGTTTTGACTTCTTCAATTCATATTCCTGATAAAACTTTCTCCGGTTATTTCTTCAATTATTTAAATCTTTTTCAATACTATTACCACCCAATAGTTTACAGGATCTGTTGTTTATTGAATTTGATAAATTCACAAAAGATTTCTCTTGACCAGATTGTTCTTATATTTGTTCGAAAAATGTTTGTTTTTTTACTAACAATTCTTACATGATCCATTGACTTTTAAATTCTAGATTTTCGTTCGTGAGGATTTCAGGTGGAAAACATACTTGAAAACGGTACTCTAATAACTCCCTTTTCTGCATCCTTATCTACGTCTTTCGGTTTCATTTATGATTTGTGCTGTGAAACTGATAATCGTTTTATAATTGTTTACGATCTTTTTGAAGAATTATCGATCACATTTTAAAGTTTTTTTATTAATCTCAAAAAATTACTTTTCATTCTCTAGCATTTTGGGAAGTTCTGTTATATCTTCTCTACAATACTTGATTTCTCTTCGTTCTTCAGTATGATAAATCTTAAAATGTTGTATTTCCTCAAAAACCATCGTTTAAATTACTTATATTTTTACAACTCTAAACCCTTAATCTGTATGATGTAGGTTAGGAGGTTGTGTGATTGATCCTTATGCGACATCTTTTACTATACTCCTTCGGAAAGCTTTTGAAATATCACCTTTGCCGTTTTTTCTTTTGATAGCTCTTGACCAAGCAATATTTTGTAGAAAAGTATCAATAACATTTAACATATACTTATAATCCCAATCATTTTTGATCTGAATAGGGTTTAGACATTATAAACTAAATCTGTCTGCCATAATAAATTCGTTCAATTCCACTAAACTGTTATAATTATCTAGTGTCTTTTTATAATTTTTCTTTTTTTTTTAACACTTTTTTCGGTTACTGGTGCATGAATTTCTCGAGCTTCAAATCTTCTATCTTATCTTTAGTCCTTCAATTCTTGCTTAACAGGTTTTGGATTTTCGGATTTCTTTATAAACTTACTCTTGTTTGTCTTACATTTTGGAACATTTTTGCAGCCAAATTCTATACAATCCATTTTGAGTTTGAACGATTTTTTGAATCTATATTTTTCGTTTTCTTTTTCACACCACTTGTTGACAGTGACATTAAATATCTTCACATGTACATATCTAAGTTTCCAACGTTTATTTACATTCGTGTAATATATCAGATTTTTGGCACTTCTCATTTTCTATAGCCATACGGATACTGTATCGATTCGTTATTTTCTAGGAACAAGATTCTCTTAGATCATCTTTAGCGTTCAGTGCAGCTTAGTACTGCTTCGTTTTATGGTAACATCAGTGTACAACTCATGTTTCATAACTTTTGATGGACTGTCATCTCCCTAAATTCCTTCTTTTATATTCGAAACAAACATCTCTTTCTCAAGTTTTCGATATTTAGATTGTTTTTATTTACAACGCTTCTCTTAATTCCTTTACACCTAAACTGGGGTTTATCTAGATATTTGTACGAGTACATCTTAGACCTTAAACCAACAAAAATTATTTCTAAAACTTCGCCTATTTTAACTTCATCTTTGAATTTCCCTGATTTACCCTTCTTATTTTTAGTAGTGATGAAACATTCAATGACTCTTTTGGATAATCACTTGTATCAAATGTTCATCTATATTTTTCTTTTAATAATTTTAAAAGGATCTCGTTTCAATTCTAGAATAATAACTGTCTGTATCCATGTAACACAGATTCAAATCTGGATCAAAACTTCTTTAATTTGTTGTAATAAAACTCGCTACATTAGCAATTTTGAGAGGTCGAGAGACTGAAAATCCTATGTAAATTCGGTTTGTTTAAATTTAACCCTTTTTAGTTTGTACATGTGAACTCGCTATACAGTTGTCGGTCAAAGAATATGTTTTGAAAAGCATTTTACAATTTGTTTTTCTTAGCTTGTTTCATTGAAAATTTCTTCATTTCCAAGCTTAATATACACATCTGTTTCTCCACCTTTTTCCATAGATTTTCCAAACACTGAGTTGTTCATCAGCTTAATAAAAGTCCTTTTTCCAAAGTAGCTGTGTAGCTTTCGGTTTCTCCCATGTTTGTGTTTAAAAATCAATGTATTCTTTCATTTTTTTTAAAAAGGCTTCTGGAATCGAATGCAATAACTCATATTCACATGTTTCAAAATCATACATTGTTCCCAATATAGAACTTCAAAATTTCTCGAATGAAACAACGTATCCAGTTTTATCCAGTAAGAGTTGTGCAAAGTTTGTTTTTAAAATGTTTCTGGAGGCAAGAGGTATAATTCCTTGTGATAGTTCGTGGTTAAATTTGTTGGATATCCACAAGATCGACTTCGAGAATTATAGCCATAATCTTCGTCGCCAGGTGAGTTCTAAAATTGTTTCTTGCCACTCTTCTTTTAGTATACGGTTTTAGGATCCATCCACTTGATTAATCACTAAAATCTATATAAATTACAAGAGTCTATGCCCATAGACCCTTATCAACAATTCTTCATCCTGACGCTATATTTTCATTAATGAATCTGGGATTGTTATTCTTTAATACTAAGATCTAATAAAATTAGGAAGCAAAAACCTTTCTAAAAAGGGGGTTACCAAAAGAGGGTTTTTTACCCTCCATTAGAAAATCTAGAGTGAGTACAAAACTTGAAAACCAAGATTAAATATTTAGAGGGATCGAAGTTACAACACTTGCAAATTAAAGATCGAAATAAAAAACGGAAAATAATCACAAAACAAAGTTGTAAAAAATTGACTTAATGAACCAGACCCTTGTTTTGTAACAGATTTTTGCTAAGGAAAAAAACACCATGTTTTTGTATTAATTAAGAAGAATCACATGTGGGAATATCCTTATTACGTTATCAGAGATCAAAAAGAGAGAAATACCGAAAAGAATTGAAAGAACTTGAAATTGATTACCCAGAAATGGAAATTTTTATTAAGACTCAAGGAGATCCAAATAGTATTAAAATCTTCTACACTAAACACAAATGAAAAGGAATCTTTGAAATATTTTATACTACACGGACAAATCATTTTCTCACTACAAATATGGCAGAATCTCGACTGAATTTATAGAAATATCTAAAGTAACACGATGAAAATGTTTCTAAAATTTTATCTAAAAACTCTCGATTTATTATACTTTTGTTTGTAAATGTTTAGCATAACTAGGTAACCATCGTCAGAATTTTTTTTGAATATTCACAACGGCATTTCGTTTTTATAAAACTTTCAAGCATGAAAATTTTTTTGAGCACAAAATCTTTGCAAAAAGATTAGGGGTCATAGGTGTTTCTATCTTATGTTACTATTACTGCCAGTTATTAAATTCAGAAATATTCTTTAATTTTCTTTTACAAAAGTAAACACGTTTTTCTCGCGTTCTAGAAGTATATATTTGTTCATTGTTATCATCATAATTCCTTACAATAAACATCGTGCTTTTCTATTCTCTTTCTTGACACTTTGTACGATTTTCTTTTGAGACTCCATATTATATAAGAAAAAATTATATGGGGGGGAGGCAGATCAATGAATAAATGTTAAAGCTCTTGAACTTATGATATTTGGTGTGTAAAAATGTTTTATAGATAATTATTTTAACCATTTTTATAGTTTCTTCCACATTCACATTGAGGTATCTTCATAATATAATCTATGAAGATGTGATTCTTTCTCTTCACACATATCTTTACAATATGAGTCTTTCTTATCTCTACTACTAGCTGTATCTAACTATTAAAAACTCTGAAATTTTTCTTAGTTTCGTTTATCATTGCTTAAGACATTCTATGATCTTCCATAAGTTAAGTTTTTTCTATTTTTATATCATATAATTCTTTATGAATATTCCCTTTCCACAATCTTTGGGCAATTTATTAAATGCATTCCATTCTTTCCTATTTTTTATCTTTATAAAAATTCATTTTAAATCTTTTAATTCTTTGGCACTTATGTACATTTCTTTTGATGCGCCATTTTATATATACGAAAAATTTATATTACAAGTTTTGTACTTCGTTCAATTCATATTCATAAAACACTTTCCGGTTATCTTCATTCATTATTTAAATCTTTTATACTATAAGTTACAGGAATCTGTGTTTATTAATTTGATACGAATCACAAAGATTTCTCCTTGACGGCCAATTTTGTTCTTATATTATGTTCGATAAATGTTCTTGTTTTTTTACCTAACAATTCTTAGCATGATCCATTGGACTTTGAAAATTTCAGTTTTCGTAAGTGAATTTCAGGATGGAACATAACTTAGAAAAAACGGGTCTCTATAATAACTACCTCTTTCATGGCATCGTTTTAGCTAACGTCTTTCAGGTTTCATTTTGATTGTGTTATGCCTGTGAACTCAGTAGTCACGTTATAATTTGTTTATACGATTATTTTTTGAAGAAGTATCGATACCATTTAAAGGTTTTTTTATTAATCTCAAAAATTTACTTTCATTATCTCCAATTTTGGAGCATTCTGTTATATCTTCTCTAACAATTACTCTGATGTTCTCTTCGTTTTCAGTATGACTATAAATTCTTAATGTTTGCTATTTCCTCAAAACATCGTTTAAATTCTTTCTTTATTTTTATTAGTTTAAACCTCCTTAAAACTCCGTTATCTTGTAATTGAAGTAGGTTAAGGAGGTTATGTGATTGAGTCCGTATTATGGCCATCTTTTACTATATCCTTCGGACAAAGCTTTTTGAAATATCCTTGCCCGTTTTTTGCTTTTGATTAGTCTCTTGACCAAGCATCATTTTGAGAGAAAGTCATCCAATAAAACATTTAACATATACTTACAATCCATCATTTTGATATCTGAATAGCTTAAGAACATCTATAACTAAATCTGGTCTGCCCGAGCGATAACCAAGAGGTAAATCGTCAATTCCTAATGTTATAATTTTTCTCTTTTTATAAAACTTTTTTCGTACTGGTGCAGTGAATTTCTCCGAGCTTCAATCTCTATCCTTATCTTTAGTCTTCAATTCTTCGCTTTAACCAGGTTGTTGGATCTTGGATTCTTTATAAACCTTTACTCTTGTTTGTCTTTACATTTTTGAACAGTTTTTGCAGCAAAGCAATTTCTATACAATCCAATTTTGAGTGTTGAAAAACGATTTTTGAAAGTCTATGATTATTTTCGTATTTTCTTTTTACATCTTGTAGACAGTGAATTAAATCACATCTTTCCATTTTTACAATATCAAAGTTTCGGCAAGTTTTATTTAATTCGGTGTAATATATCAGATTTTGGCTTCATTTTTATATAGCCATACGGTACTGTATCGATCTTATTTTTCTAGGACCATATTCTCTTATACATCTTTAGCGGTTCAGTGCCTAGCTATGTGTTATGGTAAACAGTGTAACAACTCATGTTTTATAACTTTTGATTGGAAACCTGTCATCCTCCGCTAAGAATTCTTCTTTATATTCGGAACACAACACTATCTCTTCAAGTTTTCGATACTTTATTGTTTATATTTACTGAAGGCCGCTTCATCTTAATATCCTTCTACACCTCTAACTGGGTTTTATCTAGACTACTTTGTACGAGTACATCTTAGAACACCTTAAACACACAAAATTCTCTTACTAAAACTTCCGCTATTTAACTCATCTTTGAAATTTCAGACCTATTACCATTCTTATTGTTTAGTAGTGCTGAAAAACATTCATGATCTTTTGGAGAAAAATCACTTGTATTCAAAGTTCATCTAATATTTTCTTTAAATAATTTTAAAATGGATTTCTCGTTTCAATTCTAGAAAATAAACTGTCTGTATCCATGTAACACAGATTCAAATCTGGGGGATCATCAAACTTCTTTAATTTGTGTGTAATAAAACTCGTTTACATTAGGCATTATTTTGAGAGGTTCGAGAACTGAAAATCCTATGTGACATCGGTTTGTTAAGATTTAACCTTTTTGTTTGTTACATTGTGGACTCTCGCTAGTAACAGTTGTCGTCAAAGATAGTTATAAGCATTTGAAATTTGTTTTCTTAGGTTGTTTCATTGAAAATTCTTCATTTCGCAAGCTTAATATTCACATTCTGTTTCTTCACATTTTCCAGAGATTGTTCCAAAAACCACTGAGTTGTTCATTCATCAGCTTATAAATAGTCCTTTTCAAAGTCGCTTGTAGCTTTGGTTCTCATGTTTGTGTTAAAAATCCAATGTGATTCTTCTTTCAATAAAAGCGCTTCTGGATCGAATGCAATAACTTCGCATATTCACCATATGTTTTCAAAATCATAACCTTGTTCCAAATATGAAACTTCAAAGTTTCCTCTACGAGGCATGAACAACGTATTCTCATTTTTATCTCAGATTAGAGTTGTTGCAAAGTTTGTTTTTTAAAATCGTTCTGGGAGCCAAGAGGTAAATCCTTGTCGATGCGTTCGTTTGGATAAATTTTGTTGGATATCCAAGGATCTCGACTTCTCCGTGAGAATATAAGCCATAAATCTTCCGTCGCCAATGGTGAGTTCTAAAATTGTTTCTTGCCCACTCTTCTTTTGTATAGGTCGTTTTAGGATCCATCCACTTTGGATATCCACTCTAAACGGCAGTTTTTGCATAAAGACGCATACCCATAAAGGTTGTTTGCAGTCGAGAATAGAGTAACATAGAGTTTTCGGGGTCATTTGTCCGTCTTATCAATAATCTATTACAGATATTATTGTTATTTAGCTTTCACATATCGTTTAATACACACTGAGAAATGCCCCCGCAGAATTGATCCTTTTCCTGATCATCCTAAATAACATATTATAATCCACTAGGAATTAATTGCTGTAAGGCTCAATTGTTCGTTAGATTTTAAATCATTGCGCCTCCCATGCGAGGACTGGGAGGCTGTATAACAGACCATTACATTTGTGCCGGATCGAGTTTATAATAACAGATTAAGAGCAAATGTTCTCCTGGGAAAATTTTCGAATATTATCAGCAAGCAATGAAAAACATATCTTGGATATTGTTACAAAATCGATGAGTAAATTTCCAAAGATTTTCTCTCTTTTAAATTTGTTTCCAAACATTTAAGTAGTGTTGAAAATCTTTCTCGAGAAATATGCTTCTCATCTGGTCAAAAGGTGGAATAGAAATCTTGAATTCCATCGAATAACTTCTGTTTAATCAAGTTTTTCAATTACTGTCGATAAATTTCGATAGGGAAATATTCCTTTTTCCAGATAGAATTTTAAAAATCTCGTCGTACGATCAATACTTGGTCTGTCTTTCTATTATCCTCATTCAATATTTCTTCCATCTTTGTCATAAATATGATTTGTATGTTTGTAAGTCTTTCTCTTCTTATAGATTTTTAGCTAAAACTTTTTCTAATAGACTGACGGCCATGATGAAAGACGTGAAGCGTGTCTACAAAACGAAAACCTTGATGAATTTTTTCTTGGCTTATCACCTTCCGAATTCAATATCCATATCCTGAAATTTACCTGAATAAATTTAAAATATATTTTTCATGCTGGTGTTTGCGATCAAAATCAAACATTTCGCATATTGTTTAGACCACATTCTTTTATCGCTACAAACTGCAGATATCCGTAATTTGACATATTGTGGACAGAAAAACGGGAATATTCTGAGGAAATTTCAAATTTAGATTGCAAACACATATGCATGAGCTGGCGCCTCGAGAAACTTGCCAGTATTATTAATGGACAATGATCTCTACACTTCTATTAATAACGTATCTATCTTTGCCAAACTATCAGGGAGCTAAAAAACCATAGCTGAAAATTTGACCCAACATTCATAAGCAGAGTAACCATGGTCACACAATATGACAAATACGTGTTGAATTTTGATAAAGCGAAAATTTCTTCTTTGCTTCTGGTCATCATTTCCATAGGTTTCATGTTCTTAGAATTATATTTTTTCGCTATGTATTTCGATATATTTTATTTGAGTTCTTACAAACAATTTCTGTCGGGACGGTTTTTCAATCTTTTCTTGCATTTTTGGCACGATAACACTATCGGTTTGTACATGCGATTGGTCACATTCGACACTAAATATAGAGTAAAAACCATATATAGGAATGTGCCTCTGAATCTTGGTTGTAGTCGATCTTTGTAGGATTGTTCTTGCATGTCGGAATTTTTTCTAATATGCTCTCAAGAGTCCATGATAATATTACGTTACGGATCCGGTTAAATTTCTTTTGATAATTAGTAAATTTAGTTGTTTGACCTGGAAATGGCCTTTAGTATTGGCTTACAAACTTCATGATTTTTACAAATTTTTCTAAGTGTGATCTGTTAAATCTCCAGATTTGTAAAACAACTGGCTTAAACATCATCTACACAAAAAAATTTTCTTTCTTTTTGTTTAGACACTGCGAAGAAACAAGCTTATGTTAAATCGGCGTTATCAAAAACATAATGGAGGATTTTATCATCTTGTTTAACATACCAATAAATCAATGTTATGTCTTTCAGCTGGTCTATATTTTTCAGAAATTTTTAACGGGAACAATGTTAATATTTTTCAATCAAAACTGTAGACAATGTTGATAGGACATTGTTGGATACTTATACTTGGAATTGTAGCTTCGGTCTTTTCAAATATTTGTATATCTTTCAGAGACATTTGGATACTCAAAACCTGAAAATATTTCGTCATTCACAAATTTTTCGTATTGCTTTTTACCACGTTCACAGTCCTTCTTTCTGGTTTTTTTCAATAAGCACATCTTATTGAGTAAAATAAAGCAAAAATCATCTCTATTTTTTATATTGTATACAAGCATTTTTATCTTTGATATTCTTTGGTAAAATCGATGTATGATCCTGCATTCATCATTTCGTGTTTGTTAAGGCTCAAAATATTTGTTTGCAGCTTTTTAAATGTCCATCCGGAAACCTCTTTATTCTAGATTATTCGTTTGTTTCTCGATGTTGTTAATTTATTAAATGGCTTAGTAATAAAGGTCGTTTACGCTCAAAAGATTTCGGTTCCTGCTTTTGATAGTAAATATACATTCAGACCATGTTTGCGGTTCATCCATTCACTAAAGTTCGTTCGTGATTCACATTCCAAAGAGAGATAGCCCTTCTATATTTTTAACATTTTCTTGAAATTTCTCGATTAAACTTTTAAATTTCTGACCGCATAAGTTCGAAAGATATTTGTAAATTGACATGGGAATTGTCGTTTCAAGTTTGTTAAAATGTATTGCTTGAAAAAGGACCGTGCTATTGAGGATAAAACTTCTACATCAATGATATTTTCGGATTTTTACTTTAAGAGTTTTATCAATTTCTTCGATCATTTCAGACTTGGTTTTATCGTTAGTACCGATAGCCAACTTTTCAGCTATTGAATGAAAGTTTTTCATCATTAAACTAGGTCGAAGACTTTTTCTTTTCAACTTTGAATAATTTCTCTATAATTCACGTAATTTCTTCCATATTAAAACATGTTGTTCGTGATCGGCAATACTTATTTTCTCTAGGCCATTGTCTTAAATAATTTAGTTCTTTATCGTAAATTTGCTTGTTTTTTCGTGACTTTTAGAATTATAATGGCGATCATAGGTTTTTTTCTTAGAAATTTCTTTTTTGCAGAACGGACATGATATTTTTTCGCGCTCCATTTTGGATAGAAAAAATTATTTAACTTAATGGTGCTTGGAAAACCAAAACGATTGCGCCTCTCACGGCGTGTTATCACTACGGATATGACGCAGGCGATGCGATTCTCGTGATGGTCGGTCTGTAGTAGCAACACCTCGGACTGTCATTGAAGATTTTTCCTTTATTTAGTAGCAGATTTGACAACTTTTTACAAAGCCCAGCTTAAGGAAAGTAGAAGCAAAAACAGCTGTAGCTTTGGTTAATTTTTCATTCCACAGAGTAGATAGTAATGTACCGATCGCTTTTGGAGACGAACGACTGTTAGATTCGGTTAATTTTTCATTGAGATTTGCCTGTGTTATTTCTCAGCTTCCTTTATGGTACATTGAAACAGTATTTTACGTAGCTTTTCGATCCGGGCTCCGAAAAGTGCGCCAGGAACCCCATATTAATATCTACTTATATATATATAT
>NW_025787909.1:0-13292 GCF_021130785.1 Homalodisca vitripennis
GTGGTTTACATCATTTAAGTGGGGTGAACTGGACGACAGAAACGAAAGCGTGTTAGTGTCGAATGAATCAGAGTGGCGCAGTCAATATAACGACCTTGGATTGTAGATATTAATATTCCAGATAAATAAGGATTAGTTTATCAATAGAGACATCCAAATGATATATATAATATATATAAAAATAAATATATATATAAAATAATTTTTTTTTTAATTGGTAAGCTCCGAGTGAATAATTCAGTACAATGTAATTACTAAATTGTTAATTATTAAATAATATTTAATCTCCTCCGTTTGACCTAAAATAAAAAAACCGCAAGTTCTAAATAAAAAATAATGGTTTTTTTTAACTGGCCAATTCAAAAGTTTCAATGCATCAGAAATTTTCAACACTCAATTTTCCACAAAGAAAATTGACCCAACCCCCCGTTTAGTACTTTTAAAAGGTCCTTTTGCAATAAATATAAACTAAGAATCAGAGCTCTTCTCCCTGAAATAAAAAAAATGTTTCAATAAAAAAACAAATACCACATGGAAATAACTAAAATAACAATTTTCAACTTCCTACGTTTACTCAAAAATCAAAAATAAACTTTACTTCCACTAGTTGTACTTTTAAAATTCATCACATTCAAGTCATTTGCATTTCAGGTACAACTCTCTCAAACTAAGTATTATAGTTCAATTAATTTCCAATTAAATAATGACAATACAACAATTAAATATTAATAAATTACTAAAATTTCCGCAAATTCAATCAAAGTTATTAACAAAGATCAATTTTAAATCACTTTTCCTTGCAACAGTTTGAACCAAATGTAACATTGTTTGATTCTAACTGTGCACTATTGTTCATCAAGAATCAGTTATGCAGATTACTCCCGTAGTTTACTTCTATAAATTTAATTTTTCCATATAAAAAAGAAAAAATAAAAATTTTCAACAAAATTACATTAATATAATATTTGATCTGGAAGACTATTTCAATAAAACTTACTATGAAATTTGGTGCCGTACCTCCTAAAATCCCTCAATAATGCAATTAATTTTTTCATCAAATATAACAGCAAATATAATTTTCCAAAACTTGGAAAAATTGTGTTATAGTATCAGGGATTTGTTACAAATTAACCCAATCATTGAAAAAAAATTGGCACGTTATATTATTGCATTTGATAAGATTATATGTCCACCTTTGGTTATTAATTTTTTACTTCGCTTTCTGAATAAATTTTGAAATTATATTTATAATTCTTGAAAGAACATAGTCAAGTATGCTAGTCTTCTTTCAATAACTGCCAACTTGCCCAGTTACTTGAAGATAAAACAGCGCCGGTTGGCACATCCTTAAATCCTGGAGAAGGTCGTGAACAAAATAGGAACCCTCCGTAAATCTTGAATGTAAGATGTCTTAATACTCATTAAAATTTTGTTATTATTAACATTTCTAGGAGAAGAGTTCATCAGTCAAGCTGAGAAGTTTCCTCCATGAACTTGTTCAGTCCTCAGGTAGCCCCCTTTTGATGTCCATCTTTGAAAGTAGTTTATATATGCCGAGAAGAACAAGAAGCAAAGCATGAACCCAATCGGTTTCTTCAGAGTGGTGAACGAGAATATCTGCAGCGAGCCGTTAATCGGTGATGTAAAATAACCAATCACACCATTATAAACTAGGATGCCAAGATGTAGTAAAGTTGTCCCTAAAAATCTAAAGTACTCTTCCATTAATATTATAAAAAAATTGAGGAGGTATAAGTTGAGCCTTCTCAGATTAGATAGGAAACGCCGAAACGAGAAATCCAACAATCAAAAAGAAAGTTCCTAAATTGACAGATTCCGCAGTGAATGAATTGTAATTGGTGCATAACCTAATTGCATTGGTTCTTCAGACGAAGTTTAACCGTGTCGTGATGACTTCGTAAATTATGGACATGTCGGTAAATGGGCAAGACCACAGGCTCGGTTTTGTCTGACCAAAGAGGCGGAAGTTTAACATCAACAACGATGTTACTACGAGGCCGATGGGATGCACTAGCGTTGAACCAACGTGAACCACTGCAAACGGCTGCTTGTACTGCTTTCCATTCGGTAAACCCTCAGATTCCTACTGGTTCAATCTGCCGTCGGAGGTGGTCATATCTCTTTGCGATTCTCTTTTGCGAAGGACGCTGATCTGCTCAACCGCCTTACTCAGCAATATTGGGTCAGAGGTAAATAATTTGGTCATCGTAGGTTGAAACACACTTCCTCCGGTACCCACAAATAATCTTCAGGTGCGTTTCCTTCTAAATCTTCAAATGCGTAATACAATAAAAAAGATGCTTTGCATACCATCACTTTGGATACGTCGTTCCTCAACACCCAATTATAGGAAAAGGTGGAGGTTTTTTCATTTCTAGTAAAATAAGATCAAACTTTGCGATACACAGGTTATTAAAACGTGTGTTTAATATTGAATACAATAATCCCGAGTCTTCCAAAATATTACCAATGTAGTAACAAACAGCCTGTATTAATAATAATTTATCGATAACATATGGGTTAATTTGCAAGGCCAATCTTATAACCATGTAGCAGTATTGCCACAACTTCCTTATTTGAAATTTTTCTGCAATCCGCTTGTTTACGCAAGTTAGAAAATATCCAGATAAGAAGAATCTTAAATTCGTAAAATTATATTTGTAGCTGTAAATATTTGAAAATGTTTAAGCTAACTCAGACAGTACTGCGTACTATTGTCTGTACAATATTTAATTGCACTTAAATAACTAAAGACTGCTACTTTGTCTGGTACATACTTATTCTTTAATTAACATATAGCAATCAAGCATTTTTCCAACTTTCATTAAGTTTTTTTCCAAGTTAAAATACACAATTTTAAGTATATATAGAAGCTGAAAGCCGCAAAAAAAGTCGGTTTTCTTTGTGCTTTGTTTACACAGACTACACTGATCACAACTGATTTATAGATCTTTCTTTACGTAGTGTAGATGATACGCCATTATTATTGATTAGAATCGGGACTAAGGTAAATCAAGAGCAATCTACCGCAATAATTTTTTAAAATGAGATTGCTATGAACGTAATAAACAATGATAATTTTTTGGTAAGCATCAGTGATATCAATAAATGAGTAAGTAACCATTCCCTAGCGTTGTGATGGTCAAATTCTCACAGTTTTAATACTTGCCAATTTTTTTGTAATAGATGTTTTCTCAAAAGGCAATAGTCATCCCAGATTGTATATTGGAGGTATTTAAAAGATTATTAAAATGTTTATGCTTCCCAATGTAAGCTCGAAAAAGCCCTTTAATACTAGAAAAAGATTAAGCATTGCACCGAATTCCAGGAACAAATGCTCTCAAAATTGGTTATAAATAACCTTTCTTAACCGTAACATCAATATGGAAAGTAAGTTATTTTATCAATAAACAAAACCATGTTCAGAATAAAACCTCATTTCCTCGTTAAAACGTTATTTCGTTAGAAGTGTATATACCCTTGATTGAAGTAATAATAATGATGTGTAGAAAAACACTAATTGACATCAAATGTTTAAGCATTACTTATCAGGAAATAAATGTATATATTTAAGGAGGATTTAAACGCCTTTTTCCCTACAATAAAATTTTCTTATAATTAGTAATCTAGAAATGTGCAACTTTAAATTCAACGTTATGTACCTTTATGTCAGCGTTTTTCATACCTAGAAAACTTTAGCTGATATTTTCCATCTTCAGTTTAAATGTACGCTCAATTGAATTGCAATGCCACTAAGACGTTAGTTTTGAACAGTTAATATTGATTTGCTTTGCATTTAATCATGTGATGCTTTAACTTGAGGCTATATAGATCTATATAGCCTGAAGAATAGTACGGATTCCAATGTTGAAAACGAAATTCATGTAAGTGTTATAAATGTCCACATCTCGCACTGTTTAATGGACAGTCCAGCAACTTCATTCCGTGGTTCCGTGGAAAAAATACTATTTTAATTCTCAAATATATAATGTTTATAAGTAACGTTCCTGATAAAGGCTGTTCCAGGTGTTGTAGGGGGTTATGTAAGGAACTGAAATATACTATATATAGACATTGTTTAAACAAGGTAATCCATGCGTCCACACCAAAGCGTATTATGCCATAGGCTTTTAATGATATTGCATAAAAAACGTTTTAATTGCCTGTCAGTTCCTTTCTTTCTTGAGAAATTTTACATAAAGTCAGGTCTTTGTGCTCCGTAAAATTAATTTAATTGAGACAAATCTCATATTAAATTGCATCATGGAACAAGGAATGAAGATGAAATAAAATTGCCTACAGATGTTTAACTTATATCACTAGTTTATGTTGTCTAATTGATTGTACATAAGCATTGAAATTTATTGTGGTTGTTTGTTTTTAAGAAATGGTAAAGTTCTCGTTATAAAACTTAGTTTTATCCTTAAATGGAACCTTGTAATTCTTAAAGGTATACACAGACCCCTATTATCAAATGCCTAATTCAACACAGATAATTGTCCGGTTTTCTAGTTCGTTTTGGGGTTGGGAAGCTTGATAGCCAAATTTCTACTCTATAATTGTCATTGTAAATGTATTGACACATCGCATGAAGTGGGGGAAAGTCTAACAGACACAACAGAATTAAAATTTTTGCAGAGGTGATTCATGAGAGAGTGTTTTCATTAACGCTATCAGCCGATTGTCAAAACCTAAAGGAAAGTATCTACATTCAATCCAATCAGATTCTTACAGTATGTGTCAATCTAACAAGAAAGCTTCTAAAGGATTCAGAAATTTTAGCAACCTAATGAAATATCCATTGTCTCTTTATAGCCCACCTTAAAATATACTAAGTATTGTAAGTGCCGAATCATTAATGCACTCCAAAATGTCACGTTTTTACCCATATGGTCGGCTTTTATCCCTTGTCTAGGTTTACCTCACAGTTAAACTGCTTTATCCCGGTGCTGATCGCCGGGCGGCCGGACCCCACTGGAACGGCATCGACCCCCCCACGTTACCGGCGTTACATTATTTCATGAGTTACTCCGACCGCAATGGATTTATTTAATAGAGTGTCCATCGTTAAACCTTTAATAGTTCTGTCCTTATCTTTAAGGACAACACTTATCTTAGTTGAATAACTTACGATGAGTAAAAATAAACAATCTGTTTTTATCCTGTTGTTAAAATAATTGTTTACATGACTGGCAATACGACTAGCTAGAGCAACCCACAGTAAAACGGTAACCTGTAATTTCAACGATTATATATGGTTGCAGCACTACTGATTCCTAGATTATGGGGATTCTTAAACAACTTTTTTTTCATGTGATGATGATTATAGGATTCTAAAGTAACTTTCATGCGCTGCTTTGCCAGTTTTACCAGCGGTAATGAGACAGTACATAAGATTGAATGTGGTGAATGCGACAGAAATTAACCCTGTTGGTAAACACAACAAACGTGCGATGAAGTCACGAACTTTGATTACGCCTTCATGGACCGAGCAGGGCAAGTGTTGTGGCGTACGTTGTTGATAGGTCTGCGTTAATTGTTCACCCGAATGTTTTTTAGAAAATAATAGGGGGAAAAATCACATAGTATAGTTATGACGAATTAAATTTTAAATTCAAATTTCTTTTAAGTTAATATTTTAACAGTCAAGACTGATGCAATTTAATTAAATTAATATAAGATCAAATAGTTATAACATTTTTATTATTTGCAAGGTATGGATTGCAAAAGAAACCCAAATACCTAGCATATATAATAACCGAAGAATTACAACCTATTGACTACTTTTAATCCTAAAATTAATCTGTATAATATGAATTGATTTTTTTATCCCTTTTATAAAGCAACGAGGAAATGTTAAAGGTACACAACGCACACTGTAAGATCTGTTTTATTAACATGGGTACTTTCGAAATAAACATCATCAATTCGAAACCTAAATAACTTTTTATGAGGAATACAAATCTTTTACAGCGAATTACAATTCTGGGAGAAAATCCAAATGTCATAATTTATTAAAGAAAAACAGCCTAATAATTGTTGTACTTTATTTTAATGAGCTAACACATTGGTAGCCAATTTTGCACTAACGGGGACCTCTATATATTAACAGTAGTTGAATCTCTCGCTATAAACGGGACACGTATGTGTCCCTTAAAAGTAGTGGGAAGTGATAAGAAATTTTCAAACTTGTCTTCCACAGGTAAAGTTATATCTTTCCCGTTTGAGACAATAAATCAGGAAATTTGACTAAAATTATACAGTTTGGTGAATAACATTTGTTATAAGATACTTAAATAAAAACTGAGGAGTATTTTTTTTCATACGAGCCGAGTAACAGAAAAATATTTTTATAAATCAATTAAAAAAAATTAAACTTTAGGTTTAAATTTCCCCTTACGGGAATAATTTTAAACTGCCCGACTTGTGCATAGAAATACTAAAATTAGTTTAAAAAATCATTATTATCTTCTTAGCTTTCGGTGCCTTTTCCACTGAAATTACTTTATTCAATTATACCAAGCTATTTTAAATGGACCTCTAACAATAATGGGGATGTCATTTATTATTATAAATAATATTATGTTTATTATTTCCACGCAAGCAAGGAACACCGGTTGATGCTATATCCCATGATTTGACAAATTCAAACGCCTAGGTACATACTAATCTTTATTTACAGTCCAATCCACGGGAGTCGGAGTACATTTTTTTTTAATTTTTAATCGACTGTTAGTTTAGTTATTATTAACACCCGTCCTATTGACATTTCAAGGTATGTTTAAAAGTGAATGGACCACTGTATCCAAGGTAAAAAGTTTTCATAACCTATGCACTCACGTCCTTGTTGGATAGACCGACAACCAGGTGGAAGTTTATGCTTGCTGAAGCAGCATCTTCAAAACAAATTCGTCTACTATTAGTTATAGTGTTCACACACATGTTTCAAAGGCTCGACCAGAGATATGTGGGTGTGTTAATCAAAAAGCTACAATGAGTGAATCATTGCCTTTCAAATTCAGCGGCGCTATGTTCAGGAGAAGCATTTATAGCTAATGAGGATCATAAGCATTATTATGGGGCCAACTTAATCGTTCTGCTGTCATTTAAGGTTTGCCATTGTCCAAATTGAAATAATATGAATTTACTGATCACGTGATATGAATCGTGAATTCCAAATCAAAACTGTAGTAGTAGCAAGCGATTGTTTAGTCGCAAAAAGAAACATTTACGACCACATTAATTAAGCACCACTTTCGGACAGAAAAAAGTGGATTCTTAAATTTTGAACGCACCAGATGGAATAGGCCAAACATTCCTTATTTAGCTAATTTTAAACTGAACATACGGTAGGAGAGTGTGTTGCAACATATAAAAACATTCGTCCCATGGCCACAGTGTGGAAACAAATGTAAAATTATAGTCTGTGAAGAAAAAGATCACATAATGGCACACAAAAGCACGCACTTGAGACGTAGTACGGGACATTCAAAATAAAAAAAATTTATTTGGCGGTACTCTTTTTACCTTTTCAGGTGATTTTTAGACATAACAACTTCCTGTTCACTACACGTTCAACAGTATGCTAATGAAATCCAAACCTGCTTGAAATTATGGCCACTGTCACGTAATGTTAAAAAATAACAACTTAAATTTAAAAAAAAAGCGTTAAAAAATCTTAAGATCCCCATCTCATGAAACAATCTCAAACGACTAATAACCATCGGCGATGGGAAAAGTTCCTATAGATTCAACAATATGGATCAAATTAACTGAGAAATTTTTCTGCATTAGCTTTAAATTTTTGCAAAATTCACTACATTGGCTCCCGAAAAATTTTCCCGAGTGTAACACAACGATGCGATTAATCATGAGTGGTGGACTGTAAAAAAATTTTAGCAGAAAAAAAACTATAAGCGTCAACGAACGAATTGACTATCAACATACAAAATATGTTGCCTGGGGACTCTTCCGATTCTATACGTTTGCGATGACATTTTAAATCAGAGTAATAATCCAGCAGAAGTTTTAAAAACTTTAATATAATTTATCAGGCATTCCAATTGAATAATTTACAGTTAAAAGGTTGGAACTCCGGCTATTTTTGCTTCGTAATTAGAACCCAATACCCGGAATTGGGTGCAACTGCTATGCGATTGTTTTTATTAAAATGAAAAACACTATCGACGAAGCTGTTATTTTTAAATGGCACATTTTCAAAGGTGAATATATAAAATACTAATAATAATTTCTTTATTTTGTTCTCATTCTTTCCTTTTACAATTTACATATATATGTAAACACAATTTCATTTCATAATACCCATTCCTGTCCTTGATTACAAACATAAGACTATAGTTTAAAAATTAGTACAAATAACAAATAATATAGATTCACTATGTACATTAACCAATAGTTTTTTGTATGAAAGAGAGAAGAGAAATCTCCAATGTCTTAGCCTGATTGGGGAGAATTACAACATTCAATTTTACATTGTAAAAGCGTTAGCAGAAAGTTATTACAAAATAATCAAAGAAAACAAAATTTATTAAAATAATCTAAACTTCAGATACAGATGGTACACAACCACAAGCTTAAAATTACATCTTGTTATAGGCTAAATTGGTTACAGAATTAAAGATCTATTTAGTAATAATAATAAACAGGAAATAGAAAAGGAACAATGAAGTACATAATAAAAGCTTTTGTTGTGAACATAAAATTGATAGTTCTTCATCTACGTAACTTCAATAAGATTTGTTCCCTCCCCATCTTTCCCCTGACCATAACTGAGAAGTAAATCAAGCAGCAGCAAGATATAAAATTAATTAATGGAACCCGTCCCAAACCTCAAACTGTTCACAAAAACCTGACCTGAGTAGATAATGCATAAAATAACCTAAAATTATGTGATACATTATATGAGTAAGTAGATGTGTTTTTTTGAGTGTTATAGTGTTTAGTGATTAGTATAAAATTTGGATGTTTTGATAAGTGCAGGCATTGGTTGTGCTGTAGAATTTAGGTCCTACGGTAAGAAACGAAGTTTTTCTTATTTCATAGGTACATACAATTAGTCCCCCCCCAATCAATATACAATACAAAATACTTATAAACAATCATGATAGGGCTTTAAAATAAAATCTCACATACAACATGAATAAGTGACAATATTGAACAAGATAGACTCAATACTCTCTATTTCCAAAACCCAGATTTTGACTAGTGTTATGAAATAAATTCAAACTATTTTATTCTTTTAAATATTGTTAGGAACTTATTAAAAAACATTGGAGCAAGAAAACAAAATGTGTTTTAGTGAAAACGGTCGTTTTTTCGGCTTCGGAACATAGAGATCATTTGATCTTCGTAATTTCTGATTATAAACAACCATTGAATTAACAGTTTTCGGCTTTTAACAAAAAACAATTTCAATACTTTGAAAACATATAACTACTTGCCTCAAGATTGAAAAGTCTTTGATGACAGAATAAAAGGAGCTTATGGGTGGTCAGGTGGTTTTTTTACATTACTATCCGATAAAAACTTTTTTTTTGCAATACTCTCGAATGTTTTTTAAGTTGTGACATAATTCCCACCTCCAGCTTATTAATCCATATTGTAGTCTGCTATGGCTCAACTAAAGAAAAATACAACATTCTCAAAGTAGCCCAATTGCACATGATTTTTAAACAAAATAAAATATTCTCAATATGGTTATTTATTTTACTTTTGAGGGTCATAAAGTGGTTTTTCCCAACTGAGTATCAGAGTCAAAATATTTCCAAAGATATTTATTGACTTGACTGACTTCCCACATATTTTCTTTACAGTACAATGCACACTCATTAGCCTCAGTTAAGCAATCAGGGCACTTATAATTAATTCCATTGAATAAATTCTTCGTTTCCTCTTAGGCCAAAGTTGAACGTAGTTTAGTTTTTTTCAGCACTCAGTTTATCATATGATTTTCAATGAACCACCATCCATGACATCTAAATCAGATTTAAATTTGATACTCTATTATATAATTGTCATTAAGAAATGTAGGATTAGGGCAGTTATCATCGTCAAAAGAAATATAAATTTGCCCTTTGGAATTTACCATTTGCAGAGAATCATTGGGTTAATTAATAATTATTAATAGAATAGTTTAGAAACATAATTTGCACCGAGCACCGAACCCAGAGGAACACCACAATGTATAATTTCCAAA
Source organism: Homalodisca vitripennis (assembly GCF_021130785.1). Taxonomy (NCBI): domain Eukaryota; kingdom Metazoa; phylum Arthropoda; class Insecta; order Hemiptera; family Cicadellidae; genus Homalodisca; species Homalodisca vitripennis. The sequence continues at coordinate 10,238 of NW_025787909.1, forward strand.
ACCACTTAAAATGGCCATTTACCACCCTAACCCCCCACTCTGTCCTTCTATTTTGTTCAGATAGCTGTCAAAATAATTTATAGACGATTTCCTCCTTATACCACAATCAGGTAACTTTTTTCTTAAAATATCGTGATTAACTGTGTCGAATTGCCTTTGCAATATCCTAAAAACAACCCCTGTAACCTTTTCATTAATATTTAAAAAACCATGTGAAAACTTTTTTCCCATAAAGTCAAACGATTGCTAACTTCAGTAACAGATTCCTTTCCTAAAACCATATATTGAATTTTGCTAAAGAACTGGATTAGGCTCTAAATAATACGAAAATAACCTCTATTCTTTTTAAATGCTTTTCCCTCAATACTTTAGACATTGTGGATAGAAAGGGATATTGGGTCTATAATTTCAGCACATTGACGCTTTAATCTTATCTTTCTTATGGAATTGGGGAATATACGACCGCTTCTTTCAGTTTAAATCGGAAATACTCCTGAACCCAAAAAGTTAGGATAATAATTTAAACAGCACATGTACAATTTTTTATAAGCAATTCTTCTTTCTAACAATTTAGAAACTCATTCCATCATGCCAGGTGCAGTGTTACTCTTTAATGATTGAAATGATTTTTAGAAAGGGGTCATTTTCAGTTACAGGCGTCAACAGGATGTCAATCCTAGTTTGCACAAAAAAACTATTCTTCCCAAAAGACTATTTACTGAAATTATCGGGCTTTTTAATATCATTACACATATTATTTCCCCCACTGAGAGAAAAAGAATTATTAAAATTTCATTTGCAAACCTCCTGCGGATCACTTATCTTTAGGTTGGGCAGTTCCAATATAACGGGAGATGGATATTGTAGTCATTCTGGCCAGTAATTTCTTTATTAAAACCCTCCAAGTTCCCCCTTGGGGAATTTCCCTGGATTATTCTATCAAACAAATTTTTTTTTATAATATCTATCCTTAAGATCTCTAATTTCAATTTGTAAATTATTTCTAAATTCTTAATAAGTGTTTGCAGTATTGTTCCATTGATTTGGATTGTTTTTTTACTTACGTTTTTCCAGAGACCGATTTCTAGTGTTTTTATCTTTTAACATATTCTGTACTAATCCACAAGTGTTTTAAATCTCTTGATCTGTTTCTTAAATAAACACAGAATATTTAGCTTATGTTCAATTATATGTAATTAAAGGGTTTCATGAAAATGGTTGTAGGGCCACATTGGCATCCTCGTATCAAAACATTTGCCTCAATCAGCATTATCTAATAATCTAAGTAGCTCATCATTGTTGATGCGATAGGGTGGGAGTGTCATTGATCTTGGACTTATCTGCAGCTGGTCACTGCTAAGTAAACAAACACCTTCAACAATGATCTGTTAATGCCGTTTTCTATAACTACTGTTGCAATTTCAATAATTTTTTACTATTTATGTATGCGTAATTTTAAATGTGTCCAATACATGTTTGAAGACCGCTCAGGGTTATGCGAGTTTGGTATCGTTTAATAAAAGATTCCATTCCGTTCTCCGATAACACATGTTTCGTGTACTCATCTATGACTAAATTGTTCTTAGCCAATAAATTAAAATTCCATGTCTCCTATCATCATTAAGTTTTTTGGGCAAGCTTCTAATATGGTTTTTTTTCGTAGGTAAGTTTTGCAGCTCATTGACAAATTCATTAGCAGTATGACTTGTAGTCTGTACACAGCAATAATAATGAAAAAAATTTGTCCCCATAACAGTCAATAGAAAAATTCAAATACCAATCCAGGCAGACACAAATCTCAATCTCAGCGGACGGGGATATCTGGACAAAATATGATATGCAATCATTAATAAATACATGCTATGCCACCAGACTTAGAATTTTTCACATTTTGCTTGCAAAATAAAAACTATAATTAGGGAAATTGGAATACAAATTTTTTTTCTGTCTCAGAAATGCCAAACATCCGACAGATAATTATTTACGTAAATATCGAAAACAAGGACATCTCAACCAAAAACGGAATCAAAATTTGCTCTAAGGGCTACGAATATTTAGGATGCAAAAGCAACAAACCCATTTTTATGGTCTAAATTAACCCAGAACCTAAAAAAAAAACAAACTATAAAAACTAAACGTCAATTATTTTTTCCTAATTTATACTATTTACATAAATACTGTACTTACAAGCAATCAAGGTCAGACATTGGCATTTCACATTTATTTACTGGTCCGTTGTATACTTTTCTTTCTCATCAGGATTTTGCCTCCTCTCGCCCAGAGCCACTTTTATCCGTTTGGTCCGTCGAAATCTCGTGCCTTTTTCAAGAGCATCCACCACGCTGTCGTCAGGGACTCGTTCAGGTACACAGGGTTTGTCAGTTCCCAGGTTTAGATTCTAAGTTGAGAATTGTGGCCTTGGCTCGGGTCGGCGTTTTGCTAGAGAAGGTTGTCAGCATCGTCCCCCCGCTACAAATTTTACAATTATTCTCGGAGAGTCCCTCAGCATCCTTCCTTCTTCCCAATGTATGGCAACATCTAACGCTCCTCCTTGATCACCATCCCAAGAGCTTTGCCAACATCCTTGACTGTGTCAATTACATTATTATTTCTCACAAGGGACACCCTGTATTTCAAATACAATTCCTTCTTGTATACTGCTCTTGTTCTTCCATGCCTAGAACTCAAGGGAATGCATTTTACTTTTGATCTGCACATTTATCTGCCAAATTACTATCACTGACCTCTCTAATACTCACAGATGTGTCAATTACACTGTTAAAAAAAGTTTTTCCATTTAAAAACAGATGGGCATTTGCAATGGGCAAATGAACAAACCTCAATGTTAAAAGTTTATCTGTTTATTGGTTTAAGATATTAGCTTACCATACTTTTCCAAAACGGTTAAACTCTACGTGGCATGCTCCTTAGAACGGTCAAGCAATAAAGCTTGTTTTTTGTGTTAGCAAAATTTGGTTAACAAAAATTATATTATACACTTAATAGATTACACCAATGGCAATTTAACTCTCCCATATCTGCAATGTACTAAGAA